>NW_015113450.1:346299-378405 GCF_001443285.1 Poecilia latipinna | reverse complement strand
AAATAGGAAAAACATTCATGTAAAAGAAGTAAAGCTAACTGTAACAAAGAGAACATGATAATAAGCTAAGATACTAAACACATGGGAATATACAAATATGACAGCACCCTTCTAACAAAAATGAACACAGAGAAATGAACTGAATATGGTGAGAACTAGCAAACATAAACAGCCAGAAAATTATCAAAACAAATATAAAAAATCAAAACCTTGAGGTTCATAACACATGCTATGATTTCATCAGACTCCATCCCCACAGATTGTAACTGCCTGCAGTTTATTTAACGGGAAAAGTTCACTGGGTAATGGAACAAGAATGGTTTGATACAGGTTTATCTTGAGACTTCTTCCAACATACGCATTTCTCACACAAATTTTGCACCAAGAGAGAATTTTTATTTTATTTAATTTACTTTTGTTGTATATTCAGAAAGCTATGGGAGAAAGTATCATCTTCAGTTGGTTCTGGAGTGAAGAATGAGCAACCTTTTCCTGGTTAAGTTCTTCTGCTCATTAAGAATAATGAATTAGATTAATAATATTAGACATGTTTTAAATGGATATTTTTAACTATACCATGAGTTTCGAAAGAGCAGTAGCGTGAATAAGACACCAAACAATATTCTTTGATAAGAATTCTAATCAATTACGCATGAAGATAAGATAACAACAGCTCACCCCAAAAATAGTCTAAGTTTATGCATTATGCAAAAAAAAAAAAAAAAACTTAAGATGCTTAAGGGATTACATTTGCAGGTGAAAAGAACTGCAAATTTTGGCAAATAGCCCAGGTTGCACCATCAGCCTTCTTTTCTTTCTGTTAGAAGAGTAATAGGCCTGAGCCGATTTGCTCTGCCTAATTAGTTATATGCTAGTTTGCTCGAAAAAGAGCGTACAACATAAAAAAAAATCTCAATTTGGATCAAAAAGTTACCAAAGCACACTGGCTTAATGAGGTGTCATCCCCCCCAGGCTTTTGGAGATGGGTGACTTAGCCTGCAGCTTCATGTCAAGGATTGTGAATGATTTCTAATGCAAAAGTTAGGGGGTTTTTTTTGTACAGCAACATTGTATATTATTATTTACTTTTAAATGTTCAACATTTTGTGTCTAATTGTTAAATAATCTCTTTGAAAGACTTTTGCAAATAAAAATGCAAAAAATATGACGTGAATTCATCCTGCAGCTTTGTAGAGTAACATTTTATACTGTAATTACAACTGCAGCTTGTCCAGGGGTATAGCAGCTTTGCATGTATAGACATATCTTTTTTCCACCATTCTTTGCAAAATTGCTCAAGCCGAGTTATGATGGGGCATTCCCATGAACTGTATTGCTATGGAGGATAAGTTGGACTCTTGCTGTTTGAAAAATAAACAGATTTCACATGTATTACAACATAATGAAGGGTAAGGAGCACATTGTATGAAAGCAAACATTGAGTATGCAAATTATAGATAAATGCTTATTTAAAGAAACGTTTTTCTGTATCCCCTCTTCTGGGGCCCTATTATAAAAACCAAATTATTAAAAAAAAACATTGAGTGATAAAAAGGACAAACACTATAGTCTTAAAATATAACAATATTCAAAAAGGTAGTTAAACAAGTCAAAGAAGGGACAAAGTCGTGAGAAGGAAAAAAAAATGTTGGAGAATGATCGATGCAAGTGTAACCTACATAAAATGAGGGCGCCTCTTTAAGAAAACAGAAGTTCGGAAAGCTGGTATCCTGCCTAACCAATCAGAACATTTGGATTCCAGTGTGTTTCAACCAATGAGAATGCAGGCTGTGGGTCCCGCCCTTTTTCTTTGCGTCTGCAGCACTGTTGTGTGTAGTTGAGAGCGGACATGAGGAGGAGCCTGCTGAGCTGTGCACCGTGAGAGTTTGTGTAGTTTAAGACGAAAAAAGTACTGGATATAAATGTTCAACAAACCGCTTTGCAAATAATTTTGCTGCTTATCAGCCGACTTCAGACCTGGAAGTATTTGAAGTGAGTAAACAGACTGGAGTTTCAGAATTTCTGCCGACTTTAAAGAGCACTTTTGGAGCTATTTCGCTAGCCTCGTTAGCTCTTATTTGCTGTTGATTGCCTGAAAGTTCCTCTCGCTCTGCTTTCAGCTGAAGGTAATGCCTAGAATGTAGTATATGTTTACTTTATTCAGGGTGAAATTTCATATTAATGTGGTTAAACCATAAAAAACATGCCTTGTTACATTATCTAGTTCTCCATCTGTTCTGACTTGGAGTCACCATACTGTTGTCCCCATTGTGTCACATTGAGATTGGTGGGCATGTTCTATGCCTTTCACTTTGGTTTTTGTTCTGTTTAGCACATTGTTGTTAACAGCTAATCTACTGGAAGACATATTTTGAAAGTGCTGGGGAATCTTTACCACGATGCCCTGTTAAAAAAATCATGTCCCTTCCATCAATGCATAAACAAGGGCCTGTTAGTTCATTGGAGAACAATGGGGTGTTCTCCACTGTGCCACTGAGAAAACATCTGTGGTGAAATCTCCTTGATGTTGGAATTCTACAAAGTCTTTAAGATTAAATTTTGCTCACTCGAAAATAAAACTTTTTTTCCTCCTTTCAATGCCTTAACTACTCCCTATCAAAGGTGAAGTAGCCAAGTATGTAGCATGGGAAGAAAAGTGGCCTTTGATAATTTGATGTACCTCGTTCATTCTCTAAAACGATTGTAAATTTTCAGAGGCCTTGCTTTTGAAGCTCAACAGTCCTGCCACACTTAAAGAATTTGTCCAGTCCTTCAAATGAGTAATCAGACGAGAAGCCTTCTGGACAAAAACTGCACACAAACACTGGTGGTGAAAGCCGAGACTAGAAATCTGAAGTACAGCAGAAGAAAAACAGCAAAATTGAAAACTCACCTGGAGGGATTGTTTGGGAAGTTAACGGAAGCAAGAACTTTTAATAATTAGAGCCAGCTATGAGAGTTTGAACCAGGAAAGGCATCACAGGCCATTCCAATTTTTAGTTTAATTAGGAAGCCCATTTTTTATCATATACACAAACACACACACACGGGCACGCACATACACACTCCTTTCAACACCCTTTTGCTCTTCTTACCCTAACCATAGCCGCCTGTCTTTACATCCTGGTCGTTATAACCATTCTAACCATAATATTGACGTTCATTAGTCAGATGCATGTCAAAGGAAGCCAAAGGATTAGATTCAGATGTTGGAAGGGAACCCAGAGGGCAGCTAATGAAATCTGGACCGCAGAACTCAGGCTGGGGGATCTGAGGCTGGAACGTGTGGTGTAGATGCACACACACCACACAGCCACATATGAAAGAAGCTATAGAGGCCAATGAGCATGCTTAAAGACTTCTTCATGCATTCTCATACAAAGGTTTCCATAAGTGCAAGGACTTGCTCGCAGAAGACCGCTGAGCTCTGTGTTGAGGTTGGGATTTGTTTTATCTATGGTTGAGGCCTAAATTTCCCCAGACAGGGCCCTCTCTTTGACACGTTCCCCCAGCAGCCAAGCTCTCACCCTGCCATGTGTGAAGCTCTGAAGCTGTGGTTGAGGCATGGCTTTTCTTTTTTTTTTTCTTTTTGCTTTGCAGTTTGTCAGTTTTTAGCCCATTTTCTCAAATTTAGATAACTTTTCTTTCTGTTTTTATTTTTGTTGTGTGTTTTCATAAACAACTACTTTTGTTTTGCTGCAATATTTTGACTTTTTTTCATGCCAGCTATAGAATCTATGTCTTATATTTTCCACTTTTCTTCTTTAATCTCCTCTTCTGACTTATCTGTGCATTCGGCTGCATACTAAACTGGGTTTCTGGCCAGCAGAGCAAGAAAGCTCTCATGTTATACTGTCATGATATTGTTGCAGGTTTCACCAATACGTAAAAACATTTTGCTTATAAAAGTTACATACTGCAGCTTTAATTGATAAAAAGAAAGTTAAGCAAACTCATAAAAGTAAAAAAAAAAAATATTCTGGTGCTATTATGAATAGATGATGAAACTATTAATGGTAAAGTCCGTATTCTCTTCTTCAAGTAGTGATCAACACTGAGAAGTGAGAAGTGCCATGATGTCCTAGCAATAAACAGCTTACAGTCAAGTGAAAAAGACAGCATTGAAAGAGTCAAATGGGTTATAAAAAAAAACAAACTACACATCACTGATAAACCACTTATGTCTAAAAAGAACATGGTGGCCTTTTATGGACTCGGAGTAGGATTTGAAAGGACCACAAGACTCTTGGAACAATAACTTTAAAACAGATGAGTCTCCGGCAATGTTGCAAGTCGGAAAACAGCAATATGTGGTCAAATTTTAGGTTTGCCAGAAGCCACGGTGGTGACAGAATCATGCTGTGTAAATTCTTCCACAAGGGACAGAAAAGCTAGTTAGAGCTGATGAGAAGGGTTGTACTAGAACGAAACCTGTCACAGAGTGTAGAAGATTTAAGACCGGATAAGAGTTTCACCTTCCAACAAGTCGGTGAACCACAACACACAGGCAGCTACAGTGGGATGGTTTACAGCATATTTGAAAGGCAGAGACGTAAATCTATTTGAGAATTTGGGTCAAAACTTGACATTGCTGTTTATAAACACTTTCCATCAAATGTGAGCTTTAGTTGCTTTGCAAAAGCAATCTGCCAAAGTTTGACTTCCTAAATGTGCAAAGCTGATAGAGACGTGTCATGCTAATGTCATGCTACGGTCACTGCAACAAAATAGGGCTATGCAGGGTATCAACTCAGAGAGCTGGAATACAAATACGCATCACACTTTCATATTTCTATTGTAAAAGAAAATTGATTACAAACTGTTTCATTTTTCTTCTACATTATCATAATGGACTACTTCTGGCTGGTCTATCACATAAATAAATACATAAATAACTGAGGGGGGTAAATACTTCTCCAAGACGATGCTGTATGTATCCCTTTACACTAACAGAACACTACAAGAAAATATTTTGTTTCTGTATTAGATTCCCAATCAATGCATGATAATGGGATGAAAATGAATTTCGAAACGGCTGTTTCACTGTCCAAAGCATGCAAATACGATCTTCCTCATCCAATTACTCCATTTGTACAATTAATGTATTGCATTTTGTTGCTAATGGATATTGCATATGTATTGACCATTTAAATTCAAAGCGGACTATTGTTCGAGCTATTTTAGTGTACGTACTCTGACTGCAGACCAGAGTGTTGACACAGTGGTAGGCCAATATTTACCAAGCCCTCCTCCTGCTCTGTGCGTCTGGATATGTTTTTCAGATTCTAATTGGAATTTTAATTGCAACGAGGATTAAAGCTGTTATGGATAATTGAAACTGACAAACAGAGCATGAGGCAAGCAGCATGAAGTGAACTAATCTTGTTCCCTGTTTTACTCCAACTTTGGTGGGTCTTCATGTTGGAGACATATTCAGCACTTAGGGCTAATAAGTGCTTCAGTGTTGGCAGGAATGGAAATTGTGTGGAGACTCTTCTTTAAATTGCCTATTTGAGACAGGGCAGTGCCTTGGATTCATTCATGAAACATGCAAGTAACCTGCACCCAGGAGAGGGTTTCAGAATACGAAAGCTGACAAAATTGAGTCAAAATGTAAATACTAGAGTAATGTTTTCACTTTGTTTTACACAAAGAATGAATGGGTTTAGTTTTACAGGATATGCCTTGAACTAAATAGCTGTAAGCATGATACCTAATAATAATAGCCAGTTAACAAGCAATGTCCAGAATGATTTGATGACTGCCAACCTGAAAAAACGAGCATGTAAGTTAAACTCAGTATGTGAAAACATGTATTTGTATTTACAAACTACAACTAAGATACACCTAAGTCCAATTTTTTTTCATTTTTTTTTTCAATTTTGATGTAAACTAGCTTTCATTCAATCAAGAATTTTGTTTCTGATAGGAAATGAGAGACAGATTGACAAATTGTCAAATACACTGACTGTGTATTTGCTGCAATATAGATAGATAACAGAAAGAAATAGGTTAGTTATCATCCCCTGTATAAGAGCAAGAAGCATATGCAGATATTGGGTTTTTTGTTCATTTTTGGGCGGTTTTGTGCTGAAAAACAGGAAAAAAGACATTCATGGCTTGGCTAATAAATGAGTAAAAGCTATAACCTTTTATTAAGTTTTAAGACGGAGGTAGTCACGAGGGGCGAGGCTTCAGGGGAGGTTGGGGGTGCGGCGGGACCCGACCCGGGCCTAGGGGGCGCCTAGATGGGAGGCGGAATATTGACTACCAGGAAAAAAAAATATTGTCCAATCACCATTTTTTTTTAAATCCCACAGTCTTTGTAAGGTAATAAAAGGTTTTATGCACTTACTTTGTCTCTTCCCATAAAATGTGTTATTGCTGATGAACGCCATGAATTAGAAAAAGGTACATACAAAAGTCCTACCCCTTCACATGTGGTATCATTGAAAAGCCCTAAATGTCCTCTCTAGATACCAAAAGGAATTAATTCAGTAGAATGCAGGGGGTGGGAGATATTCAAGTTTAGAAATGTCCTCTACAGAGGACAAAAATGAACTACTGGTAGCCAGGAGGATATGACTTCAGGGATCCAAGCCTTTATCACGTCTAATGAAAGCTGGAGAAGGCAAGCGATCCTGTCCGGTTCAATGTATGCAAAATTATATTTAAGTTTGCCCCAGTGGCTTATATAGTAGGTTGCTCCAGTCATTGTTGACTCATGGTTGCTAAAAGCTTTACAAGACCGACTGATAGTGGGTATAAAACATTGAATAAAATGTTGTGCTACATGACTGGCTTTATTTTTACTCTTACATTTAACTTTATGACACTCAAAATTACAAGAGGATCGCCAATATTGTCTCTAAGTGTATTCTAGGTAAAACTTGTCACCAGCCCTCCACCAACGTCATCATTGGTCTCTTGGCAACAGATGGTAAACTAGCTAGAGCAGTTTTACGGACTAAGTTAACATGAGTGGAGCTCCATGGAGCGGCAAAGTGAAGAGGATGGAAAAAAGAGAGCAAGGAAAAGTCAAAAAACTGGACGCATATTTTGTCTTGGAGATGAACCGGACTTTTTTGTTGGCAGCGATTCAGACCCGCCAAAACTGCCAGCCCAGCGAAGGAGCCAGGCTAATTACAGGTAGCAACTCTGACATTATTCACAAAGTGTGAGTTAACTAGACTGTAAGTTGTATCAGCCCAGCCGCCTAGCTTACATCCCCTTTTTTCTGTTGGTGGTACAGCGGTGATGTCAGGGACTGAAGGCTGAGTTATAGTTGGGACTTTGGCAGTTCGGGTTGAGCGCGTGCGAGCCAAGACAGTAGTGTGACGTTTATAGTTAAGGCTTACACTGGAGCCGCCTGCAAGAGCATCTTCCATTTTGTGAACGTAACTCGGCGCGCGCGATCCGTGCCGAGTTCCAAACATCCAGGTGCACGAGTTGCTGCGAAACGCTGCGGTGCGGTCAGCTCTTGCAGTTGTGTGAAGCTGCGTGCTCGGTTCTGCGCGCGCTGCTGCGTGCTCGGTTCATTGCGTCAACAATAAACCGAGCTTCAGCAGTAGCTAGCTGCTCCAGGCTCTGAGTTGAAATTGATAAAGTGTCAAAAATAATCCGATCGCTCTCCGTGGTTCTGAACAGCTTTGACTTTGTGTTGTTTCATCATTAGTGACCACGTAGCCTAATGTTTCTGTTGTTCTCTCCATGTTTGATGGATTTCAGAATGACATAGTCGCTCTCTGTGGTTGTGAAACTTGTAAGATCCGCTGTTGCGGGCATGTCTATGTTGTAAAGTTATATTATCATGAGCTTTATTATTTGGGTATAAAGGACCCGGTCATTAACCCCTTCCCCCGACCCGACTCTGACTTGTTCCGCTAGTGGTTGGCACCAATAGTAATTGAATTGCTAGCTTAAGATAAACAAATTTCTACATGACTGCTACTGATGTAGATTTTTTTTGGCTTGGTAAGCAGCTAACATATATTTATCAGCAGTGACAAAACATAGTCTGTCTCCATGTTTGCGAAATCAACATGGTTTCGGATCTGCATTTATTTTAAAGTGACATTTAACATACTTGCATGCATTTACACCTCCTTTCTGCATCGTAAGTAAAACACTTATTTATATCATACACAATTAAGGACCTGTCATGAATGCACCAAACTTCTCCCCTTGCAAAATGTGCAAATATAAGCTGATATAGAGAATGGATGACAAAAACAAATATTTACAACTCTTGCAAATTTAGATCTGAACTAAGCGGTTTAAATAAAATATGTTTTGTTGACATGCTGTTAAAATGTATTAAATTAATAATTTTGGGCGTAGCTGTAGGGAACATCAGAATTATGATGTGTATCAGCAAATTTAGTCTCAATTTATAAAATCAGTCAATTTCCATTTATATTTTTGACTAATGAGATCAAATTGTATACTTTAAGAGTGGTCTAGGAGATTTATGTTCTAAATCCCTTTTCATTTTCAGACAATAAGCAGAAGAACAATAAAAGAACTATTTGTAATCTCCTTTAAATTTATCTGATTACAGATTAGATAAAAATTATATTTTTTTGAATGATGAAATACAAAAAATGCTCCTGGAAATGTTTGAAAGCGCTTATCTGGGAAACTAGTACAGCAAATTGTTTTATCTAGTGAGCTGGATGTTATTGCTACACTTCAAATCAACAGTAGTAACAAATGTAAAAATATTCAAATACACCCAGTGGAGCATTACAAGTGTTGTTGTTATAATTAAATATTTCAGGAGGAGAAAATACATGTGTTGTCTGTTTGCTAGCACAGCTCACAGTTTTTGATTGATTTGTTCCACGCGCTAGTAGAATGCCCGAACTTTGGCATTACTCCATTACAAAACAGGGGAACCACAAATTCTTGTTGTGAACACAAAATATGTTTTGAACAAAGAAGCAAATCAGTTAAATCTTACTGTGTGTCAGAATAATCATGACTGTTACAAGGCACCTTTCACAGGTCAAAAACCACAGGGTGCTTTACTACAAAACAATAATGAAAGAAGATTAACACATTAGAGAAATATCAGGTAGCCTACATGTAATTTCATGCTTCATATATTAACCTGAAAGCAAGTGTAAATGAATGATTCTTTAGCTGATTCTTTTAAGAGTCAGAATCAAGACTGCACAAAATATAGGAGGCAGCACATTTCACAATCTTGGGCAACAAGGATTTATCCCCTCTGACCTTAAATTGTGTTTGTGGAAGCATTGCTAGCCTTTGACTGGAAAATCCCAGACTGTGAGAAAGGGTGTAGAGCTGGAAGATCAGAGAAACAGCCAGACTCTTCACCACGTAGAGCCCTAACAGTAAAGACTAACATTTTAATATGAATTCTAAAATGTGCCGGAAGCAAATGTAAGGAGATTAAAACTGGAGTAATGTGTCTTTTGTGTGTGAAGAAACAGAAAAAGAAACAATTCTCGACTGTCATGTAGTGTAGTCAAATTATTACTTCACATCTGATGTGCTTTAGCTTGTCAATGCTGCAATAAAAATTCAGTGTTATATAACTTGGAGACTTTCAACATAAGAGAAAAGATAGCAACAAGTAACAAGCAACGGACACGTTTGAGTGATTAAATTACAAAAAGGTCACTAAGCCTACAATGGAATGCACCTAATTGTTATTTCAACAAATAGCATCAGTTAGATGAATCACCTGACAGAATTTCTTTAGATAATAACAGCATTTCTTCCCCCACGGCAATAAAACCTTCCTCAAGATTTATAGCTAAAGATTTATGAAGAAAAACCTACCTGAGTCTGTCTACTCACTAATTAGCAGTTATCATCTCACTCATTAAGATGATTGCTCCTGGCAAAAATGTTCTTTCAGAAATGTTTGACGCACAATTAACTACAGCATTCCTGCTTTGCAAATCAAACAAAATCCATGCTCAAGTCAGAGCTATCAACTCTGTTTGTTCCGTCCGTTTTCAAAAGACACAGTGGGTGTCTGATTTGCTGCCACAAGTGCTCAGCAGTGTCAAACAGAGTTAATTTTTCGCAAGTCTTACATGAGGATTTTGCCTTTCTGGTAAGTCTAATACACTGCTGTATTGACAACAGATTTTAAACATTTCACTGTGACGGAGTGTAAATATAGTTATTCTTTCAGCTAAAACCATGAGGCAATTGATAACCATTTTTAGTTTGATGCAGTTTAGCAGACCGGTGATTGAATCCAAGTCAAAGTAAGACAGACCATAACTACATTTGGCTCTTACATCATTGGACAATCTATATCCACAGAAACCAGGTAACCCCTTAGTGGGAAATGGGAGGATACATACAATAAACAAATTTCATAGTTTTTGAAAATGCATTGGTGAACGTCATATTCAAGAAATCAGAGTATCTGAACTTTGTAAGATCAGTTACCCATCACCTCATTCCAAGCAGATTAGATTACTCTTAGCACCACTCATGGCAGGAACAGTAGCAGTTTCTGATATGGGTGACACTGGCGGCTGCTCAAGGCGGCTTCTCGTCTACGGCGGTGTGAGCTTCACCAGAACTGATGAATGTCACACTGACTATGTGAATCAAATACAGGGATTTATTTTCATGTGAGTTTCAGAGAAAACAAACAAAAACCTTAGACTACAAGTTTTTAATATAACCTGTTTTTAATATAATCAAAAATTAGATTTATATTATTTTTTCATCCTGTTTTGTAGTCCAGAGCAAAATCAGCAGTAATTTCATTGAGGAAGTGCAGTGGAGCGGGTCTCTGACTGCAGTTTGGGTTTGCTGTGTAATCGGGGTCCTGTCAGACGAACAACCTGTAGGTGCCTCAGAGGTGAGAGGGACTCACGGCAGCACTCTCCACTTCCTGTAACTGCAGTACGATTAGCGTTTTCATGTGTTGTCACCAAAGTGTCCAATAACACAGAGCCTGTGTGAACCGTAGCCTCAGTTTGTATTTTTTAACCAAAAGAGGCGGCGGGATTCGATGTGCTGCTGTGTTACTGTAGTCCATCTGCTTCAAAGTGATATGAGATGTTTGCAGTGTACCTTGGCAGTAATGATTGTTTATTTGAGCAACTGTGTGCATCAACTGGGCATTTCCTCCTGCACGACTGCCTTTCACTGGGTATTTTTTTCTGTACAGCCAAGAAAATAAACCAATATACAACAGTTTCTAAAATTCTCTGAGCAGCCTGTCTGGCGCTAACATCCCACATTCAGAGTCACTTAAATCCCTTTTTCTTCCCTTACTGATTCTCATGTTGATATCGTACCATACCATACCAACTTTATTTATAAAGCACTTTAAAACAACCACAGCTGATACAAAGTGTTGTACATCAAAACACAACATAACAATAAAAAAACATAAAATAAAAACTTAGTTTAAAAACAAAAACATACAATTTAAAACTAGATCCCGCTAGAGTTGAAAGCCAAGTAAAATAGATGGGTTTTAAGACAAGCTTTAAAAGTAAGGAAGAAAGCAAGGAAGCTTTCTTCACCACACCCAGATGTTGACTAATTCCCTAAGTTTGTCAACAGGCTATTGAACAGGTACATTTAGCAAAAATGGCCACTGCATGTAAATTGTCAAGACAAGATTTTTGCATTATTCAGTTTTTCTGTTTAATAATGAGAAAAATATTCATAGAGCAGACATGTAATAAGCTTTACATTTTAGTGTCTAATTGTACTTTAAAAATAAGAGTATGTTACATAAAAAGTTTATCTTGTACCTGCAGGCAGGTGTACATTGTTGCTATAAAACATACATTTTCTTGATCTTGTCGTTGTTTGGCAAGACATTTTATTAGTCATTTAAAAGTGCTGCTAAAATAGATCAAGAAATCCATGTTAGTTTGTGATACTTCTCACTTGCTGAGAGCACTGCTTTGCGACCAAAGTCGCTGTATCTGTGTATATTGGAAGGAAGTTACCGCTGTCGAGAAAATGGAAACATGTCAAATGGTCTAATAACAAAATAACATGGGCAAAAATCTAATATCCTTGCAGAAGAGTTACAAATGTAAACATCTTCCACATGGCAAACTATTAACATTTTTTCTGTTTATCTTATCAGAACAAACAAATATTGGCTGAACATTGATCAGCAGATTTGTGAATCCAAGAAGTGAGGACAGCAGGACCCAAAGACATAATGTTGCTTTCCATGCACGTCCCTCTAGAGAGGAAGGATCTATCTCCTGACCTTAGCTAACACCCGCAGACACGCTGATAAACACTGAATATTTATCATACACTAACTTGCTGTTGCTCACAGAGCTACTGTAGAACACGCATCCCTCTGTGACGCCAGAGAATCCATGTGTGCACTCAGCACACTCCATATGAATGTTTTTGGTTTTATTCACATTGGCAGGGACACATGACACTTTTTATGAATAAACAAAACTGCTCTAGCTCCTTAAGATGGTCCCCACCACACACACACAGACACATAAACATGGGAGATTTACTACAAGAGGTGATGCAAGTTTACTGAAATCATCAAGGACTGCAACAAAAGATGGACATTAGGGTTGATTTATTTCTTTCTTTTGGTAGTTTTCAAGAACAGTATTTTTTAGGATGCATGCTTTTCTCTGGCGAAACTATACATTCTGTATAACCACACACACACACACACACACACAAACTGCCAGTCTTTCATATTGCACTCAGAATTTCTTGACATTCGTTGTAGGGGTTATTGTATAGCACATTCAGGTTTTCCTGGAGTGCTTAAGAAACTCTGTGAAGTGCTGTTGCATGCCTCATTGAACTGAAGTTATACAAAGCCTACAGTGTCTTGCTTGTTTAGTGAAATAGTTGCAGTCTGTGAATGTTGATAAATCAAATCCATTTACAGCCACTCATAGGGCATGTAACACACAACTCCGGAGTCAGAGGTCAGCAAAAAATGTAATTTAAAACCAAATTGCCTGTAAGTTAGCCTCTCACACTCACAATAACAGCAGCAGAGGCTCATTATTGCTCACACAAACCCCAGCCGACCAGAAAGAAGACTAAATCATGACATGATGAGGTGGGCAGGTATGGTTAAAAAAAAAAAAAGCACACAGTTAATTGTTTTTGTGTGTTTTAAGCAACAAACAATTCAGTACTTTACGATGATTTCAAATTAACTATCTACTATTTATTGTCCAGTTGTTATTTATAATTGTCATTATCACTATTATTATTTTGGGCCTGTAGATTTTCTTGTCTAATGAGACTCAGTTTATAATAAATTTGTTTATGTAATATAATTTAATTGTTGGTTCTTTAGCACATTATATTGAAAAGGCATATGCATACCATTACATTATTTTAATGACAATTTTAGATAATGTCGAGTTAGTAAGTATACATATTTCACTAAATTGAGATAAGGGTTAAGATTAAATGAGTGTTCACGTCTTCTTACTCTTTTCAAAAAGAAAAGTAGTGGGAAGCTAATTATTTTGTTCTTGGTTATGTATGTATGTTTTCTCTTGTCCTACTGATTACTTGCTTTCTTGTTTTTAAAAACCTGTTTGAAAAATATAAATAAATGAAATGCAATGGCAACGTGAAATACTAATCCAACAAACTAGCTTAACAGAAACAAAAGATTAGACAAATTAGTTTTTAGATGCCATCCACAAAACAGATTCGCATGCAACACAAGAGACTAGGAAATGTTAGGAAGGTGACGTGCATTTTAAATAACCTGTCACTAATGTTTATCAAAGAGGAAGTGGTCCTCTTTAAAGATCTTGCTCCCACCAGGTTTGGCAGCTTCCCGGTCATTTTTAACCATTGCATAGTGCGGTTTGTCCAGGGAATAATACTATTCTGATCTGCTGCTGCTATCATGGCATCACATACACAAGCATGAAGCAAAATCCAGTAAATAATTAATCAATTACATTGTTGGCTGTCAAGAGACTTTACTGGTCTGGAAAGACAAAATATAGTTCATGCCACAGCATTTTCTAGATCTTTGCTTTCCTCCCATTCCTTGTGTGAACGCAAGTGTTTACTCTGTTTTTCTGACTGTGGGGGAATGTTGCCGCAAGTGTGAGACTTCACACAATTCATGACAGGTCTACCTGGAACGGTGGTGTCTTATCTACTTATCACCTGACCACTTTGGGAATGATCTGGCTCATGTCTTCTTGGTCTAACCTTCTTCACCAAATATTTTTTGTTGTTAAATATTTGGTTTTCTGGATCAGAACCTGTCCAGTGTGGCTGTCAAGATGTAGTTATTTTGTTTTTATGGCTCTCTTGTACCTTCTTAAGATTATACCATTATATAAGATATTAATAGCTAAGTGGAGCTCTTCCTGGATTTCTACGGTATTTTAAGGTTTTCAAACCAATCTTTATTCCTTATTCCTTAGAATAGTCATTGTATTGTTTTTTTATATGTATTTTAGTAATTTATCAGGATGCCTTACACTAACTATGTTGCTAAATAATATATACATCAGTCTAACTGGTTCCAGAAGCTGTTCAGAATCACAGTTGTAGGAACAGATGAGACACCTGTATTTTAAGTCTTTCCGTTATAGTCAGCATATTGATTTAAATACCAACATAAAATGCCACACACTCACAAGAGCTCAATCTTCAGTATACCTCCCAATGGCTTTCACAGGCTCAATTAGTAAGGCAACGGACTCTTTCAGACTCATACAGCCTTACACCCTCAAATGAGATGAAAGTATGCTTAGAATAATCAATGATACCTATCAGGAGCTTTTCCTGCAGACATCAAGGACAATATTTCACCGCAAATTGGAGTCTTGGGGAAAAAAAAAAAAATGGTCATGAAAAAAATTGATCCTGCCTCCAACTCCAATAAAAGTTTTGAGTCTTTTTGTTGCAGCTGTGATTAGGCCACTTACTCAGCTGTGTCTAGTGAATGAAGTCAGTGATCCATGAAAACTACATTTTGTGATTTGTGATAGCCACAAAACTCAAAGCCTATGCTAATTTTTATAAAATTAAAAGATATTTTATTCCAAACTTTTTGACACATACAGTAATTTACAGCTCACTTTTAACTTGCTTTGAAGAATGTCTCCTTGAGCTGTGTTCTCAGAAAACTTCACTGATAGCATCTTTAAATTTTCCAGCAATCACTCCTACTTTCAAAGGAATATTGGAAGTTTTAAAGTGCCCTTAGGAGGTTTTTAGTCCATTGATTTTGCCATCTAATATTTTTTGACTTGAGCCAGAGCTCAGAGTTTATTTGTTCTGATTTTTTCCTTTAATATACATGATTTTAGCTAGAATCTTTAAGCATATCTCTGAATGACATTAGTTCCAAATACTATCATATCAGCCTAAGTGTTTACCCTCATGCCATCTTTGAAAAATATTGTTTCTACATTTACTTATAGCCGTTACCTTCTACTTTCAGGACTGGTGGCCTTTGTCAGTTATTGTGACCAGGGTGGCCACTCTGGGTAGAGGTAACTTGAATGAGGGGCCTGTTACTTGTGGCACTTTTGTGGAGCATGTGTTACATGGGGACCACCTATTCACTAAATGAGGTATGACCCACATTGTTGTTTATGGACAGGGTTTGATGCCGTCAGGTGGGATGTTGTTTCTTTGGCCTTACTGGGAGGTCTTGGACGTAGATGTGTTGTTGGTTGCCGTACTGTGGCATGATGCCTGTGCATCATGTACATACTATAAGTTTGGGGGGTTGCTAATAGTCTTGGTGGTGGGGCTGTGTCACACCCTATCCACGTTATGACCTGTAGCAATGATGATCTATCATGCCTTTAGTTCAATTTCTAATCAATAGAATTTCCCCCTCTCCATTTCTTCAGTGAAATTTGCCTGCAAGTCAACTAGACCAACAGTCAGGTTTCCCTAAGCTGCCAGTGATTAAGAAAAAAAAATAAAAATAAAAATGCAATGTGAAAAATGTTGAAGTTTTTACTTGCAGTACAAAACTTAATAAAGTTCAGTAAAATATCATAACCAGTTATCATAATTCTTCACTTCCTCTTTGAATCTTGTTTTATCGCCCAATTGTAGTACAAAAACACTTTCTTGAGTAAGTAAAGTAAAACTTTTCTAGAAGGGAAAAAAATCTCTATCTTAAAACTTCTACTGGCTATTTTTGAAGTATTTCTCTCTTTTTTTTTACATGATTTAGCACTGTTTCCATATTAACACAAATATAATTGTATCATTAACTTACTTTTCAGCTTTTCAAATGGAAACCTTTTAAACCATAGCCCTCATCTCAACAAATCCACATTTAAGCCTTGATTGAAAATATTGACAGGTGAAGGGAATCACATTGATTACCTTGTTTTAATACAACATTACAACAAAGAAACTTGGGTCTGTGCATTCACATGCATGTCACATGATCCCTATTTAATCAGATTAAGAAAACACATCAGCTGGTGTTGACTGATTTTTGGGTCCCTCAATCTGTCTTGAATTCTCAGAAAACAGCCCAACCTGAACAAGGTGTTGTGAGCCAAAAATGTAGCCGAGTAGCAAAATGATTATCATGCAACATTTAAAAAGCATCACCATCTTCCCCTTCTTATCTGTTCCATTCTTTGTTTTTAACATTTTTCACATTGAATCTAGAAATTTGAATCACACATTCTTAAAGCTATGTTTTGCTTCATGTGCTGAAGGATAAAATGAGATCACTTAAACTGTTCTAGTGCATTACTAAAGGAAAACCCAGCAAATTTGATTCCTCAACTTCTCTGTAGTATTTTTTTGCCCTCCTTTAGCTGTAATAATCTCCAGTAATGAGATAAAATAAATTCACAATATTTTGCAGAACATGACCATGAGGCATATGAATGTGAGTTGTAAAAATATATATTTTTTATTATTCATTTAAAATAGATATGGATTAAATAATTTCATGTATTCATCTCCAGTTTATTAAAAATGTTTCATACAAAAAAAAAAATCTGTTTTGAAAAAACACCAGTAATTGAATTTCCATTTTTCAGCCAATTTATGACCAAAAAGGACACCTTTTCTGTTAATCTGTTCATCTAGAGCAGGTTATGAAGCATCACAGACATTTTCTACTACGATCTAATTACGCTGGTAATTAGATCGATCAGAAATGATTCCCATGAGATCATCTGAGCATCATCTCAGATCTGGACACTGTACTCAATGCATCTCACTTTCCTGGGAGCTGACAGCGTGTTAAAGAGTTATGGAGGCTTTCAAATGCAATTGTGAACACTACAGGTCACAGACGACTGCAGTTGAACCTCTGGTGCAGAGGAAAGGGTGCTCCGAGAGGCGGATGTTCAGCTGGAGAATGACGCAAGGAGGAGCTTTGTGGAAATAGGCGGTGCTTTGTGGTAATAAGCATTTAAGCAGCCACAGGAAATTCTATGATTTCTCAAACATACATGTAAGAATTAAAGCAACACGTCGGGTATGTTTTTTATAGGATAAATATATGTTAGAAAGCAAGATTGGACTCACCAGGAAAGGTTAGTTAAAGTCAAAGCATTAAGTTTGTATGTTCTAAATGGACCTATAGGTATTATTTCTCTTTAATTAAAGCCTGTGCCACCTTCATGGAACACACCATTGCATCCTGACCCGCCAAAATTGCAGCAGAGACAGCATCCATATAAAGACTGTAACTGGCTGTCACAAATGTCACACTTGCTTTCTCACTCCTGAACTAAGTTGGCAGCTGGAGGAGGTCAACAGATTTGTGTAGGGAGAAAAATTCTGCAAAGAAGTTCAAGAGGATTATTTTGACTTCGTGTGTGCCTTTGTGTGCACATCAGTGTGTACAGACTTGGTAGTTAGTTGTTCAATAGGCACTAGTAGGAATATTTACAAGGAAAGAACCTAAACAGAAAATTGCCCAAAATAATTCTTGCAATATGGATATAATATGGGCAGCATACATCAGTGGCTGAATTTTGGCAATAAATTAAATGACCTAATGATCAAGGCCGTCCATCTTTAGTTGCAATGTATCTGCCTTCCTGTCCAATGTATTAATCAGCATCTGTCAGGTGAAGCCCTTCTAGCTCGTTTACTAATTTTGGTTCTCTACTGTGCTCAACAGTACACATTTACAAAACTGCCCTGCAGACATCTGAGCTACCTGGATTAAAGATGGTGCAGACTCCCTGAAGCCAAGTAGTACTGGACAACTGCTATTTATCCAGAATGCTGATAAGCTACCCTTCACTTCCCGGGGCGAGTTACTTTTAGCTGACCTTTGTGAAAGACTGAAAAATCTGCAGAGAAATTTCACAGCGAACATGTTTAAAAGATGTCTTCTTTTAGATTCATAGAACCATAATATCAGGTTTTTACCTCTGTCACATTATTGCATGTCTGACTTTTGCTTTAATGGCTTAGGAAGACTTGATGCCATATATTATGCTGCAGCATATGTTTAACTACACATTTGGCAATTTAGTCTGCACATTGTGATCGCCAGATGAGCTGGGCTGCCACGATTTTTTTTTAAACTCTAGAATATACAATACTGCTGCAGATTTAAAAGACCATGTAATCTGCACATGAACATCACTGTTACAGGATTTGTGCTATTTCAGATCAAATTTCAAAGCAACAAAAAAAAAAAAAAAAAAACAACAAAAAAAAAACATTATTTAATGTTAGACATTACTGCGGTTTCTGCACTAATGAAAGTTCACCGACCATGGCATGCCAGGTGCTGGAAACTGAAAAAACCCCCTGATGTCTTGACCCTACAATATGAATAATTTTACTATTTTGCTGGACAAGTAAGCTGGACAAGCCTTTAACCCTCCTATGTATTGAAAAAAAAACAACAAAAAATAAGGATAATAATCAGAGGTGAAAGAGGAGTATGTGAGGATTCCTTGTGTAGAAGCTACTGAATGAGAAGCTTTTAGAATGAGTTGTGAGCTTAGAGTGGGAGTCCGTAAGCATGGTCTCTTTCACAAAATGTAATTATTCTATAATTCCACTAAATATCTGACCATTTAGAGGCACTTGTAGAACACTGAAATTTATTACCAAGATAATGAGATGATGATTAAATATGAAAAGGACAAATAAAGGAAGACAGTGATGTGACAACAAAAGTAACAAACAATGGGGCAGTTTGTGATGAACCAGTGCACCGCACCCCACATTTTGTGGCCAGTAATCCTCAACAAAGCCCTCTGAAATGTGCTTCCCAGCCTTGAGACTTGTATTACCACCTTCTTTCTCTGCCCATTTCCTGTCTCATTACTGTCAATAATGGCCACTATTGCTACAGATCATTGTCATGGTCAATAAACCAGTTTGACATGGCATTAGCTTTTGGACATGGTGCATTACCCTGCTGGAAGTTCACATAAGAAGATGGCAAATAGTTGCAAATGATCATCAACAGCAAAAAAAAAAAAAAAAAAAATTTTCATTACTAATACTTTGTTTATAATATTGAAACGTGCATTTGTTTTGAGAAATTCCTTTGTTATTCAGATTTATCGATAATATTCGGCCTTTATTTGGTATTGGAAGTGGTTGTGATAATAACAGAATGTCCTGGTAATATTTATAATAATAAGTTTGCACCTTTTTGGAAGATATTTATTTCAGTCCAACATGCTGGAGCCGAGTAGTCCAGTAATTTTTCCTGAACATTACAGGAAAAATGTGTTAGGAGGTGGTCATCCATCCATTTCTTGGCATGCAGTCCAAATATTGCATGTGCTGCAATTTTTAGAAAGAATAATGAAGCGTATTTATTGTTTCATTTCTTGTCCATTCTGTACCTGGGAAGAAACAAAAGTAGACCATCTGTATATTTTCCAGGTCACAGTTTCATGTGAGAACTTTATGATATTGAGATTACATGAGTTGTGGCTTTTAAAAATTTGGTGTAATGTATGTTTCACTTTTCTCGTAAGATATAGGAGCTCTTATGCAGCTATATTTCTTGAAACAGAAGGGCAGCTTTAAAAGGTTTTCATTACTGAAAAGGTCAGTGCTTCCAGGTGTGACAGATTACCACAGCCAACACTGAAGAGTCTAAATCATAGGAAGGAAACAGCTTACAGATACAGTATGCATATTAATATGCTTGGATGAACTGTACCTAATTGGGGTATAGTATTTTGTGTTTTTATTTATCTTGTATTACGAGGAAGTCCCTTGTGATTAACATCCCTTTCAAGAGAATAACCTGAACAAGAGGGCACACTATTACCAACTATAAATTACTAGATAAGTCTGACAATGACATTCAAATTCATGATCAAAGGAAAACCAATGAGTCAGTTTGATATAGGTAAAAGGTCCAGCAGAGAAATAGCAATTACCCTGATTAGCTATGGAGGTCTTTGAAAGAGCTATAAACTCTCTGTTAGACATCACTATAGGAAACTGGAGATTTTAGTATGACCAATGTGCAGAATAGGAAGAGCAGAGTTCCCTTTGTTATGATACATAACATTATGAATTTTTTTCCATTTTGGATACTTCATTAACAGTATTTTATTATCTTTTGGGAGATGTCTGTCTCATTTCAATCAAAACTCCAACTTGGTGGTTTATTTAAATAATTTTAAATCAGCTAGATTTGGTAAAGGTGCAGTTTTACTTGTTTTCCAGCCACATAGTGTCATTTCACTGTTAAGTGACTGATAACTTCAGGTTTTGGAAAAATGCTGTATATACCAAATATGACTTAAAATAAATATGACTTTGTAATTAAAGGAGTTTATTTTGTTAATCACAGTTTTACTTTTTTATTCTTATTTATTTATTTCAGAATCTGTGTATATTGTTTATAATTTATTTGTTTCCAAAATGTGGTTTATTTTGTGACACTTATTTTGTAAAGCTACTTTAGGTATTTCTGAGAATTTTTTCTTTAACTCCGTTTCAATTGCAGGTTCTTTTTAATTCATGTTCTTTTTTTTTTCAAAAGACAAGGCAGAGGTTTTTCTGTGGTGCAGGTCTGGTCAAGGTCTGAAGCCAAGCATCTGATTCTACTTTGTCGTACCACGGTAGTTTTCCCCAACATAATTTGTTTCTTCTGTGCATGCACTTTTATTTTGAAATTTGAGTCTACAAAAATATATCTTGCAACATATTTCAGGATAAAAAATTAAGTAAAGCTATTTCTGACTAAACAAGCTCTCGATTATGAATATATATTTAATAGGGACATTTATTTATTAATAACAATATTGATTTAATTTTGAATGAATCAGTTCTTGATTTTTGTCTAAAGGGAATTTCTTAACCGGCCAAAACCTCCACCACTCAAACCAATATCACGACGTCTTCTGCTATGTTTGTTTTTGTTTGTGAAGAAATTGTTGCATATCTGGCAAGATTATTCCAATTTTTAACACTTTTTGTAATGCCCGATAGTATGCATGGCAAATTTGTTTGTGTGTGTGCCTGTTTGTGAGAGCTTCTCTCTCTCTCTCTCTCTCTCCAATACCCCAAGCGGTGGCTAGGGGGTGCAATGTGGACACAGTGTGTGTACGTTTGACAGAGAGAGAGAAGGGGGAGATAGAGCGAGTGTGTGTGTGTGTGTGTGTCTCCGTAATGTATTCCTGCCTGTGGCTGGGCTGGTCACATGGGGAGAGCAGCCTGTTTAAAACAGCCTCAGCTCTCTCAGTCAGAGCAGTGCAAGGCACAGAGACAGACACTCACACTCTCTCTGCCTTCCTCCACGCACACACTGACACATGCTCATGCACGCAGAAGGCAACTTCCCTCTATCGGACTGACACTACACACTCGCCAGGATAGCACACTCCCATTCCCCACTGAAGAAGAGGATAAGGAGTGACAGATCAGGAAAAAAGAAAATACAGAAAAAGCTAAAGATTCCCAGTGAGTAGCTGATTTCAATTATCATCTCTTATGTTTGCATTTTTTTGGGAGGGGGGGACTTTGCTCCACTTCAGCGCTCTTTGGCTGAGATCCTGACAGAGACTCTGAGGGGAGAAAGTGAGTCTGATTGACGGAAGTGTGCAGAGACATACAAGGAAGATGAAAGAAGGGTGACAGAAGTGAGAAGAGATGTGGAGCTAGTGCAACCGTTGACTACCTCTTCATCACGCTCTCCCTCTGTCTGTGGGATCTAATGATGTTAATTAGCAGTGTGCGCTTGGAATGACAGGAATGTCTTTGCACAGAGCTGGAGTAGAGTCGGCTTTGGACTCTTGCTCTGTGTGTGTTCAGACTCGTACTCTGTCAGAATGATGTTGAGCAGATTTCCTGAAACCAATTGATATCCATTTGGAAGTGGATAGACTGGCCAATTCACTCCGGTAATAAGAGGGATGAGCATCTCTGTGACTGTCTATCCATATGTCCCACTATGTCCTTTACATTCTTCTTTTCCTTTCTTCCCTCCCTCAGTATTCTTTGTCTTTGTGTTGCTTTTGCTCCTGTCACTTATGTTTTTCTGACACGCTGTCCAATTTCTCACTCTCCTCCCATGTCTCTTTCATTGCATTAACTTTCTCTGCTTTTCACCAGCCACCTTCTGTTTGTCTGTGTTGCCCAAGCTGTAAGTAGTATTTTTGTCGCCCAACCCGCTCCTGTATGCTGATATAGCTGGTATAGATTCTTCAGTTACGCTGAAACGGAGAGGATCGCAGAGTTGCGAGGAGGGCAGAATGGGTAGTGAGAGAGGGGGAGAAGAAAGAGAGGAATGACAGAGAAAGTGGAAAGACTGGGGAAGGCTGGGGAGGGGGGCATTGAAAAGGCTGACACTGGCTTGGACAATTAGCCCAGGGAGTCTGTCCTGGGGTGCTATTCTGAGAGGAGCTTTGGCCCCTGGGCCCTGGGCGTTGGGTCACGGGATGCCTTGACCCTTCCAGTCGACAGCTAGGCATGGGAGCCATTATCACAGCCTGATTGATTAGCAGTGAGCGGAAATCCCTTTTCTCCTCAGTCCTTGGGAGAAAAAGACAACGTTTTTGTCCTTTTACTGCTGCAGGTTTAGTGTCTGTCTGTTTAAATACTGAAACCTCTCAAAAATGTTTTTTTTTCTTTGTTACCTGTTGATTTACTCTTTATACAATCCTGAAAGCAGAGCTGCACAGCAATTTGAATCATAACTGAAATGTATGAAAAATCACAATCTCAAAGCACAACCTATATGCAAAATTTACATGAACTTACATTGACTTTTATACACGTGAGATAGATCTTAATAACTACGATACTAAGACTCGCAGAGGGTTGTGTAGACCTTGTAATCCTGGAAAAGAAAGCAAATAATGTGGAGGGGAAAAAAGCTATAAAAGTCTTTCCGAAATTCAAACATTATACCACAATGGCATGTTTCATGCATTTTCAGTAACTTCAGTATTTTATTTTTTTTTTAATTTGTCACGTCAGATAAGTTGTCATGACAATTTCTGATATTCAGAAATCTGATCTGAGGTTGTTTTCACATTAGACGCTTTCTTTAGCCTCAGAGTTTTGAGCTGTGCACCTGCAGTGATTTGTTGGTGGTGCATTCAGAGGCTACCTGGAGGTGATGGAAGGGAGGGAGAAAAAACAAAGACTTAAGGCAACATTGTGGGAATCAAGTGATGTTGAAAAGAAAAGAAAAAAAAACTAAAACTTGATGAAAGTAGAATGGTGTCAGAATTGTGGGACATATCTTTAATTTACAGAGTTGTGCTTCTCTTTTCTTGTGCACAAGTTTTTATCTCCTTGGTCAAATGTCCCTCTAATTCCAGCTACTTTTGCTTTCCTCTAAACATGCAACCCCCCTCCGCTCCTCCTTCCCGACTACGCTTCCTCAGACTGGGGGTTTGGTGGGGTGTTTAGCCCAGCTCACGGCTGATCAAAGCAGTATGTGTCAGACTGGGCTTAGCCCCGGTGCTCCTAATGGAGCACCGTTTTCATGCCTAGTTGGTGGTGGAGTGGGAGGGATTGATAGGAGGGATGAGGGGACAGGGGAAAGAAGAGGAGGAGGGTGTGCAAGTAGAAAGACTGACAGAGAGAGTCCGCGGATGGGAGGGGTGGTCAGACGGAAAGACAGGCTGAGAAAAGGGGGGCATCTCAGAGTGACACAGGCAAGAAGATTATAGAGGACAGGCAGACTGATGGTCATGATTAATAGGCAGAAGGTAAAAAAAAAGTTTGAACAAGAAAAGTCAAATGCACAAAGAAGTAGATACAAGAAGACAAGCGCTCAGGCTGACAGTTCGACTGTGACCAGAAAGACCAGCAATGTATGTTTCTAGTATGCCCATATTCCTGGGCATGCAGTGCAGACAGCGTTGGTTTGGAAGAAACATTGAAAGGGAAGAGACAGGTGTGTGTGTGTGTGTGTGTGTGTGCATGTGTGAGAAACACAGACTACAGAAAAGCAGAGCAGTGCTTGCGAGTGTATGTTGAGCATCTGTGTGCCCATATGCCTGTATACCAAGCAGCACACAGAGATGCCTGTAAACTGCATATTGATTTTTCAGGCTGCTAAAAGCAGTCTAGACGTTTGGGCATTGATCCTGAAATTGGATGTTTTATTTCTTTTTATTGAAACAGTTTCAGTTACTCAAAGTAATGGTAGTTCTTATTAGCAAAGGAGGAAGGGGAAAATGTCGGAACAAAAATAATGGTGGTTATTGTAGCTTAACAAATGATTGGGAACTAATGCTTATGAACATTTAATGAGGGGTAGGCTTGATTAAAAACGTGCAATATTTCTAAACTTCTCTATTTTTGCCTGTCAGGTTTTCTCCTCATTGTCTGGGTACATCTGTGTCAGAGTGGGTGCAGTAGATGTCTTGCATTGGGAAAATTGTTCCCATGTTTAAGGGGCTTAACCCCATGTTCCCGACCGATCTATGTATTGGTGTATGAATGCATATGTGACTTGGTTAATATGGGTAAAATGATAAAAGAACTGTATAAATTAAGTTTTTTTTAACAATATACTGTATTTCTCTTCCTGTTCTGAATTTGTTCAAACATTAACCTCAATTTTTTTTTTTTTTTTTTTACTTTTATATGATAATCCGAAGCAAATGGGTGCATATTTGTGTAGTGGAAGGACATCACAGATGGTTACTGAAAATGTTATGCTCATTTGCATTCAGATCCTCTTTAGTCAATGCATTGAAGAACTACTTTAGTGCGATAAAGTCTTTTGCAATGTGTTTCAAAGTTGAGTGTGATCATTGCAGTTATAAAACTTCATAATCTGAATTATGTGGAGCATGTCGAAACTGAACAAACGTGGGCTTAAAATAGCCTTGTGAAACCCTACATTTGATCTTTATTTGTTTTAAATTTGAACAAAGCAGTCTTTTGAGAGATTCGCATCAGTTAAGCTCTTTATCAGAAATTTAAAACCAAATTCTTTGTGTGTTTAATTCAGCTTTTTTTTGTCAGTTTTATGCATTTTCAAATTTATCATCTCTTTTCTTTAAAGTTCAGTCAATGCTCAGTTAGATTTATGCTGAAAACACCGTGGTGGCACATTGGTTTTCTTTTTTTTCTTTTTCAATCTTTGTTGTGCATTGCCTTCCAACTGCATCTAAGGTGTGAAACTATGAAAAGATATTTTCGACGAGCGCATTTGTGTGAACATGCACACAGAACAGAGAAATTTTGCTTGCCTCTGTGGAAACAGATGCAGGTGAGGGCTTTAGATGCAGAAAGCCTCCAAACAGAGAGACATTAAAAAGCCAACGTTCCTCTCTGGTGAGATGCAGCTCCCACGCTTTCTCTGTCTTATTCTTTCTGTGTCTTTCGATAGAAAATGCCACTTGCTGTGTGCTTTTATCTAACTGTACCTGAAGGTGTAAAAACATGACACGATTTGTCGGAATTTGGCCCCAATTAAGCCGCCTTACTTACATTTCCAAGATATGGATTTTACAACCATTTTCTCTCTACTCAACAGGCCGTGAAATGTGGCTTAGAGGGAAACTTTGTAATTATTTTAGTTATCTGTGGGAACCCTGCATGGTTTCTTTGTCCCCTTTAATATGGGGAGGGCAAATAGATATTCAGCATCCCCCTTGTGTCATTGCTTATTGTTCGGTATATAACTGCTAATATAGTCAAAGTGGTGAAAAGTTCTTAATAATGGGTATTTGTGGTTTTGACTGTTATTTAGTATGGTTTAGGTATATTATTTATTGAACTTTTATTTTGTTGGTAATTTTTTTCACCTATCTGTCCAGCACTGTGTATGTATCTTCCCTTCACCTTTTAGAAGCAGCATTTTTACGTGTTTTGTTGGGAAACTTACATTCCAATTGAATATTTCTCTCTTTACACAGAACTTCATTCACCTCTTTGGAGTTCTTGTTGCTGCAGGAGATCCATTGGTTTGACTGCTCTCAGTTTCAGAATAAAGCAAATGAGGAATGGATGGAGGAACAAATAGAGAAAAAAAAAATGCAACTCTAAGCCCCTCCTAAAACAAGAGCTTGACCTGGTATACACAAATACCAGACAAAACTAGAGAACTATTCGACGCTTTGCTTGCACATGTGAGACACCTTCACTCAGATATATTTGCATTCTGTCAAGAAGTTGAGCTCCATTATGTATATAAAATACCTTCTTCAGACACATGCAAATATGGCGTACGAATACGTCATGAGAAAAACATGTTTGTGAAAACTGCCTCCAGGCAATGGTGCAATCCAGAACCGCATTCATGCAATATAGAAATGTCATAGGAGAAAGTCATTAGCATTCTGGGAAGAGTGGATGCATGAAGTGTTGTGCTTCTTGTAGCTGTCCGCCACTGTGACTGCATTGTAAGTTGGCCAGCTACTGAGTGAAGAGATTTACACACAAGACATGAAAAGCAATCATTGCCAATGTCTTTCTTCTTATTTTCTCATGAGTGTTGCTTTGTTGTTACAAAGCAACACCCTTGTAAATTTAGTTTTCACTTGCATTTGATTTAGTCTAGGCGTGAAACTACAGGAAGATGGTGGTCTTTCAAGATAATTAGTTTAATACTGGATGTTATAGTTTAGATCTAGTCGATAAATCTTGTTTTTATTAGTTTTATTTCTAACATCAAATATAACTGTATTGTAAAATGTTAATAATATTAGGTAGAATTGGGCAACTTCTCAAAAATAATTCTCAAAAGTTTGAAGTTAATATGGATCCAGCCAACACTGTACACCTCATTGGAGTGGCAAGTGTGTTTTTATAGTCATACGGGTAGTAAGTGTCCCTTAGAAATAAAATAAAGTCTGGTGTATTTTAGATGAAGTGTAGTTAGAATATTATAGATGATTTCTCAATCTCAAGTAATCTGTGGTAGATCAGAAGAGGCAGAGATAAAACATTGACCATATGGTATATATGGTCAATGTCAACTATATATAATGACCATCATTTGCTTGTCAAGGCATTTATGTAATCAAGCTTAAGTTCACATTTCTTTTAATATTCCAGTGCTTGTTATTTCTTATTGTCAACTCTTAAAGTGGGATGTGATCAAAGACAAATCAATGTAGGCAGAAAAATTGATAAAATGGACTCGCACAACACAAGTTGTTCTGGCCTTTTAAACCTATCTAGAAATCAATTTTCTAGATAGAAAATTTAGGACCTTTCAGCATTAGGTTTGAAAAGTTTTTTTTGTTTTTTTTTGTTTTTTAAACATGCTTTAAAATTATGTCAAAGCATGAAAATGGAACATAAAAGAAAGGAAGATAGCACTTGTTTTCAGAATGCAGGGTGCCCTGTTTCCAAGTACAATGTGGTAAATGAGGAAAGAGAGGTAGAGTGCCACTTTCGCCTTGGAATTGAGAGAGAGGCTGATAATTTAAGAAGTGTGACAAGGAGAGGTCAGCTGTGGATAACATCAGACTATGGTCACTACTTGAGGATAATAGGAGGTCAGGCAATGGAGAGAACATAAGATTTATACCAGGCAAGAAGGCTCAAACTCTGGCAGACTTGAAGAATACCAGAAACAATGAATACCAAGGATGTTAACTCAGGCAGCTAAGGGAAGGTGGGTAACAACATTTTTTTATTTTTATTTTTTTATTTTAAGAGATGGATTTAAGGACTTACAATGACAACTCTAGAGATGAAGAGAAAGAAACAAAGGGCTGCGTTCAGAGAAAAATATTGAGAAAAGAATGAAAACAAGATGTAGGAGTATTATCCATGTATTTTAACATGGCTGTAGTGGTACCAACAAAGGGCGGGGCCAAAGGGGCGGGGCTAAAAGGGCAACTGCATTTAGAGGACTTCAACACTGTGCAGATACACACAACCTGTATTTTCTCTGGCTTACAATAAAACAGATTCAATCTTTTTTTGTTTTATGTCAGCTAGGATTAAAAAAACAAAACAAAAAAAAAACATTTAATAGCTAATTAGCAGAGTCCTCAGGCTCAGAAGAGTACACATATTTCCTTCAAATTTGGTAACATTAGTATTAAACTGTATGACTATAACCAAATATTTAGGGTAGCCTTCCGCAAGTTTCTCACAATTTTTTGCTTGAATTTAGGATTATGCCTATCTCCAAATCTGGTTGGGTTTGTTGGCCTCCTGGCTCACACAGCTCTGCTCACAAATTCGTTACGGGACTGAGATCAGATTTTTCTGATGACCAGTCTAAAACACTGACTTTGCTGTCCTTCAGGCACCACGTTTGGGATCATTGTCCACTGTAAGACCTTTTGTAGTCAAGATGTAACTTCCTTGTTGATGTCTTAAGATGTTGCAGGATGATTAATGTGCAACGTTCTGGTTATGGGAATTTATTATTTTTTTTATTTTTTTTTCCGAATAAGATTTTAATTTGAAAGAGTGCCTTCCAGCCCCTGGTAGAGAAAAAAAAGGAAACATTAGGAAATTGAGTTAGAAACTGAGAGGTTCAGAAATACCATAGATGGGACTTTGACAATTATAAATGTTTGTCGGCCAGGGGTAAGGGTGGGTAGAAATGAGAATGAAGGAGCACTCATGAGTCTAACACCTTTAAGGCCACTTGTGTGATTGAGGTCATGGTAGAAAAGAATAGTCCAACGATTAGAGGAAATAAAAGGGGACAGGTTGAATGGATTCACACTTTAGGTATTTTTTGCAGGCAAGACAAAGGTCATTGCACATGGGACAAATAAAAGTGTAGTTGGAAAATAATCTTGGTGAACAGGTGAGGGGAGGCGGTTAACCTGTGTCCTCGATTGTTCTAAAACAAAGTAACTTAAACAAATCTGGTGCTTCAGAGAGACAGTGTTTCAGTATCTTCTTTTTTTTTTCAGCTGAAACATTAGTTCTCATTTGCTTCAATGTTTGCTTCTCACCACCCCTGCGCACAGAAAGTGTTCACCAGTCTTTTAGTGAGGCACATTATTAATAATGTACCATTTTCCATCAACTGGAAAGTTCCTGATATATTTATCAGTCTCAGCATGGAGTCCCTCGTTTATAATAGAGACCAAATAATTCATTCCTGGTTTAAGGATATTTTTCCTGATATATTTATTTATCTTAGTTATGAAATATGCATGGCTTGTTGAAAGGCTTGGGGTTCTGCCTGCGGCAGTGCTGTCTGCACGCGTGATGCGTCTGTCCATGCATTTTTGTGTTGAGTGTCTTTGTCCACTCTAATGAATCTGCATTCTGTAAAGTGTGTTATTGTTTATGCTCATTTTTGTCCACACCTGTCCAAGTACATGATTTCCATTGTCTGGACTGCTTTTTTTTTTTCAGCACTATGAAAATGGAAGGGTGAGTGCCTCTCTCTGAGCTGGGAGCTTTGAATCTATAAAAGCCTGATGTCTAAACCCTAATCAATGTCACCCTTTCTATTTCCATTAATGCACATGTGGAAAGCGGTAAATAAAGCATGACAGATGGAGCTCAATAGTCACCACCTATTGTGCAAGAATCCTGAAGCTTCTCTTAATTACACTCCAAGGAAGGAAAAAAAAACTGTGCATTGATATACTTGGTTTAAATTGTCCATGCTGAAAACCTTTTACTTATTTATTGTTTTCTGTGAAACCAAATATCTTTATACTCCAAGTAGGAATCAGGAACAAAAAAAGCTTTATTACCTACATGAAGTCGAAATACTGTTTTATTCTTCTGGTAACCATAGTCACCTAACATGGCATACCAACACCCCAGTCGGATATGGATATATACTGACAAGCTCTAACTTTAAAGATACATCAAACTTATCCAAAAACTGTGATGGATATTAGCATCTTAGAAAATGTTCCACTCCTCTTTCAGTGGTTTTTCTTTTATATCGAAGCAAAACTAAAATGACCCATTCATACAAAACTGCTTTGTAACTTATCTGGATAAATAGTGGCATCTTCGTGCTAATTAAATTATTAAAAGAATGAAGTTTAACTTAAAAAACAAAACAATGCATGACCTGCCTGACATGTCCTCGCAAATAATATCGTTTGTGCTTGACAGTAACGTGTGAATCTGAATGCCTGTTAATATATATTTCTATTTTAACAGCCTCTCTCCCCTCTTCCTCCTCTGTAAATGTACTGCTCCACGCTCGCTGTATTGCATTTCATATTGCCCTTTACACTATGTTTAACTCCTGATATATTGACCTTAGCTTTAAGTTGTAGGAAGATAAGTCCTTCTACTATGCAGCTGTCACTTTGCTTTCCTTTTTAAGGACGATTTACAGCAAATCACTGCTGCACAACTAGAAGCTATGATCGCTCTTACGTTTCTTTCCCTAATTTAAACCTTCTGAACTGGCAGTATTTGCCTCTTCTTAGAGCCCACTTCATTAGTCATGTCTGCTTATGTACATGTCTCTCAGTCAGTCTTAATTAATTTTGTATACTTAAGTAGGAGATTTGCATTACACTGGGCCTGCTTTCGGAGTTCCTTTTATTGGTGGTGTCTGGACAAACCCCCTTACATGCGGCCCACACCCACCGAGCACACGCGCTTTTATTTAACTGCGCTCACCCGACAGTATTTTCTCTGAACGACCATACGTGTGTGTGTTTTTCCGCTCCACTGTGGTAGTTTATTAGCAATGTCTACTTTGATAGTTAGTGTGCACGCTTGATTATGGCTGAAAGGGAGTGGGCCGGGTGCTTGGCCGGAGAGGAAGTCTGCCTAATGATATTAACAACATCCTTTATTGGGCAGCCACTGCAGGCAGAGGAAAGGAAAGTAGTAAAGGAATAGGGACAGAAGCTTGAACGGAGGAACAGGGAAAGTGGGGAGATGGAAAATTTAAGAAATGAAAAATATTGTATGTCATAAAGGCACTTTGTAAAAGAGTAGAGTTTTATTGTGTCTGAAATTTTGTGAGAGAAAAATAAAACAAAAATGTGGTTATGAATTGGTTACAAATAGTCTCTGCTCATCTGAGTTTTTCCTCATACCCCATATTCTTGTCATCTAAAAAACTCAACATACGCACGTATTGTTGCTAGATTTGCTTTTTTATTTTTGGGGGTCCAAATTATAATAAACTGTGTGCAACAGCTAGGCATTTATTTAATAAAACAAAAAACAAACACCATATATATATATATATATATATATGTTTCCACAGTGTTATCTAAGAAGAAATTTCCACCAGTTTTGCCAATATTGTCATCAACCACCAAATATGTCTGATTACAAGTTAAGACGTACTTCCACGGATAATTTTGACATATTAAAATGTCACCAAGGGTGAAATTAAATTCACAAATGGCACAACAATGATCGTATAATGATGCTACTTAATCATGTGCTTTCTGATGCAGACACTTTGATGAAGATCCATTTCACTGCAGCCTTAACGGGAGTATTTTCTAGTTAAATCAGCTGCTGACCACTTAGATTAATATATTTCCGTTATAGAAAAGGAGAGAGTGAGTTCTTAGCAATATAAGCTGTTTTACCTTTCATTTCAACATGAATGCATTGCATTTAGCAGGCAGTGCATCACAAATGACATGCATGTTTGATAAATGTGATAGGATGTGTAATGTTTCACGTAATGGACTTTATTTCTTGACGTTTAGACCCACATAAAATGCATTTCAGATGCACCAGCATACATGCCAAGATAAAAAAAAAAAAAAAAAAAAAAAAAAAAAAAAAAAAAAA
>NW_015113450.1:331678-343039 GCF_001443285.1 Poecilia latipinna | reverse complement strand
TTTTGGGTTTTAACCCCCAAAAAAATACTTTTTAAGGACCCCCAAAAAAACCCCAAAAAAAAAAAAAAAAAAAAAAAAAAAAAAAAAAAAAAAAAACATTATGGCATAGGTTTTGTGCTGCAAAGATGTTTTATACTCTGATAGTATCATCTACTCATTTTGAATGAATCCTTGTGAGAATGACTGATCAGCTAAAACAAATTGCCAATTTTCTCTTAGTTTCTAAGTATCAAGGGGGAAGAGAGCCAAGGTAAATAAAAGCTTAATAGGCTTCATTATTTCATTTGACAGCTGAATCTGATCAATACAAGAGAAACTTAAGCAATAAAGGACAGACATGACTGAAAACGCAATGCATTTGCAAAGATGCGGCTGAAACTATCCAGCTCACACAGCCAGGTCCAAGATGCTGATAGGTATATTGTACATTGAAGGCCTTGTCCAGGTCGTGGGAATGGTGTACAGATGTACTGAGTATGTGCTAAAGGTTTACCAGTAAAAGTGGGAGACATTACTCAGAATAATGGAGGATGACAGGCTTATATGGGAAGTACTCCTCAGTGCTACAGTAGATACAAGGAGCACCTCAGAGATCTCTGCCCAGATGAGTGCATATTGCCCATATTAAAAATTGCAATTGACAAAAGGTCAGTATGTTGCGTATCATACTGCATAAGCCCCAGTTCCATCAAGGGCAATCATGTTCATTTTGATGCAAACAAGTATAAAACGTGAGGCTTTAGTTGCAGAGATTTTTGCCAAAATTGTAATAGTGAGGTCTGACTCCGCTCAAAGCAAAAAGTGAAAGAAAGAGAGTGAAAGTTTTTTTTTATTTTTTTTGCTGTATTTTGCTCATAAAACACTTAATCTCTTCAGAATGTGAGGGCAGGTTGACCTATTAGTTCTACTTGACATGGGCATTTTCACAATGAAAGAAAAGTCAGACCTTTGAAGGTAGCTGCCAAAGGGATTGTAAGTGATCTACTTATACCTGTGACACCGTTATAACTGTAGTCAAAGGCCGGACTAGTGGCAGACAGTTTACCACAGTGTTGCTTTATCTGAGGCAAAGTTCTAACCTTGGAATATGCTTTATAAATCAAATTCCAAGCAAAACCTACATTACATTCAAAAACAAGAAAGTTAAATCGGGTTCTTAATTTTGATGTCTTTGTTGTAGAAGTTATCTAAATGGTGAAACTTATCTGCTCGCCCTAAACACACCCGACTCATGCAAGTAGGAATGCTTTCACCCACACTCAACTGCACGCATAGATACCAAACAACAATGTGGGGACTGTTAAACGCAACCCCATCCTACAGCAAGTGATGGCTGTCACCTTGAAAAGCATCTCCTAATGCCAAAAAATGTCAGACCTGGCAGCTTTTTCTATTTACCTTGGCGAGGTGCCTGAGATTTCATACGCATCCCAGATGTGCGAGCACAAATTCAAGGCGGCATGTTTATTTGTATGTTTGTGGGCATGTTCGTCTCCCTCGGCGCGTATGCAGCTGAGTTTTTTTTTTTTTAACTGTCTTGTTGAGTTGCCGAGTGTGTGTGCGTCATGTCTGTGTCAGGACTAGAGAGACAAAATAAAATCCCTCTCGAATACGTGAGACAGTGTGAGCATCTCTTTGCACCTGTAGCTGTAAAGACAGATAACTTGCAGCCAACAGTCACCCTGTCACAGATCCGTGACACGCTGGAAAACGTGCAGGTAAATATGCTAAATAACTCCAGGCGACCGCACATCCAAACAGTCATTACTTAAAAAAATAAATGCATGCATTCAGTGGAGCTGCACTGACACGTGAACGTCGACTGGCATACCACTGTATGCAAACACATTGATATGCCGAATTCGAGATTTGTCTTTTGAAAAAACATTCCGTTTTATAAGTAGCAGAGGTAAGAAAGAAGTGCTTTCTAATCAGGATGAATGATTTTTAAAAATCTGGCACATGCATATCATTCTTTTTAATTTCCTGTATAAACATGCATTTTACTTCATATTTGTGCATAGACATGTAACATTGGAGGCTGGAATCCACCATACCATACTTCTCCTAGTGAGAAACAGCCATCCCTAATATCACGAAGCTTTTTGACAAGAAACCCCAGGTGGTGCATAAGACAAATGCAAGACCCTGGGCGGGTTACAGATGTCAAACGTCCATCTGTCTGAATGCTGCAACCTTGTAAATGTTGTAGAAGATGCACTGTACAAAGTATTAAGAGCAGTGGGACCAAGAATTTTTCCGTATTGATGCCCAAAGAAACATCCAGTCACTGATTGAAGTCCTGGAAACTCACATCACCTCAAAAACAGTAAAGTATAAAAGATAAAAAAGTCTTCTGTTACAGGATTGTTGGGTGTACAAATACTCGTGCCACTGCTGAACTTGTTGAAAGCAATTATTTTCTAATTTGGGGTTGTTCAACACTCATAGCTGTGCTTAAATTAAAGGTTGGAGTCTTATGCCACTATAATAAAATGTGACATTATTTCTAAGATTCATCTTTAACCAACTACAAAGACAAATGTATACGTGGATGTGTATCTGCTTTGTATGGAAGTATATCTTTAGCCTCTAGCATGATTTATTTCCTGGAATGGAATCATTCAACAAACATTTCAGAAAGCTGAGATGCTAGAAAGCTGAGAAACGAGTCGGAGATGCGTGCATTTCACAGTGACGTCGGCAGGAAACTAAAGATTGCCGTTACTGAAGCAACTCTGGCAAATCTAAAGCTGGATGCCAGACGTAAACTGACTACCCAAAGCTTCACAGTTTTCCAGCCAACAAATTAATGTGTAGTGGATAAAAACCCGGGTCCAAGCACCAGCTGAACACACCATCTGTTTCTCTGCAATTCTGCTCTTCAGAGGGGTGCACGTTTTCATTTACTTTATTTCCCTTGTCATTGCAGGGGCACCATGCTATTTTCTGCCACATTGCTGCTTTTGGTGTTTCAGCGCAGCTTTTCGAAAGCATGACTTTTGTTTTCCTTTTTAGCTTTTTTGTGTTGATTTGTTTTTCTAACTATTTGGCATTTTATTGATTAAAAGTTTGTCTTTTTGTGTACAGATTTAATTTTTAGCAGCCTGTACTAAGGATAACCATATCCATAACACGTCAAAGCAAAACATTATTTAATGTAATTGCACACAGAGCAGCATATCAAAAAGGAGACAAATTATATGCTAGTTCCTTCATATCATTCTGGCCAAAAGTTGATTCTGTTTTTTTAGGGTTGTTTTTTTTTTTTTTTTTTTTCCAAACCATGAAAAAATATAAACACAAAGCCTAAGGGCTGTGATGTCATGCTATCGGTTTAGCATCTTTTCCTCCAGATGCAGCTTTCAGTTCGTCCATCTGTGACTGATTGTTCTCTGTGGCCACCTGCTGTGGCTGAGTTAGTAAAAGGCCAAAAGCAGAACCTCCGTTTTAGTAACATATTATTTTATGTCTCTGTTCGTTTTTGCATGTATGTGTAATACAGACACTTTTTTGAAGTACTCTTCCAGGAAAGCTGCAGCAATCTCTTCCCAATCTTCCAAATGGTTTCCATTATGTTTTACGCTAAAACAAAGAAACATACTTAACTTTTACAAACTAAACACAGAAGCACGGAATCTATAGCTACAATATATGCGCATATATGTTTGACAAAATGAATAAATGTTACAATGTTCATTTGAGAGAGAAGACTGAATTTGATTTCATTGCAAAGGCATGTTGAACGGTCCATCAATTTCCTGCCACACGTTCAGCTTTCCCTCCCCATGACAAATTCCTCGATTTCCTCACAACACATTCCTGTTGCATTATTGGTCATGGACATTACATGGTCCCACATAGTTTGAGCAACAAAGTGTGGGAAGTATCAAATTGCTCCTGTGCTTAAGCGAGGAAAAGGAGAAAAATAGGCAAACGAAAGTAGGATTCAATATGGAAAAATAAAGACTAATTTACTGTTTTGAATAAATAATAATCTCTTTGTTTTATGAGTAGATAGTTAAAATATCTTTATATGGGGTGAACACTTTTTGTCTTTCCTGCCTTAGTAGTTATTCCATGGTGTCATTTAACTTAGTAAAAACTGATGTTTGTTCATACCAGAGAGTCGATCGCTGGTGGCTGGCCATAACTACAGCCATGTAAATAACTGGCTGTGCTATAATCTTGCCAATGTCAAGGTTTGTAATTCAGAAATTCCATAACTCAATGACATTTTTGTACCAAGGGTATTTTAAAATGGCAGGGAAATGACTGTAGTCGGAGTAGTAGTTTGCCAGATTGCCTGGTCTAGTCTATTTGTCACATTTTGGAGAGCCAACTATCCTGAGATCATTTCTCAGAACCCTAGCTTAAAAAAAAGTTACCATTCACTTTGAAGCTTCTTCTCCTCCCTCAACCCCTAAACTAAAGCATAAAACAACAGAAAAGAAAAAAAAAATAGATAAGAAGACTTATGTGCTGTAACAACACCATGACTGTTAAGCTTTAGCACGTTTTTGTTTATTTCAGCCACGGTGGAACAACTTTAGCTGAAATATGATGTCTACTATAAACAGAGATTCTTTAACAAACTGTTTAAAATTGATTAAACCTTTGTTCTGCTTGTGAAAATACAACAATAGGGCATCAAGGTTTTTTTTTTTTTTTTTTGGCTATAAGAAAAATAACAATAAAAAACAAAACAATAAAAAGTCTGCCATTGATAGCGTTGCCAAATCTGGACTGTATTATTTTATGCTGATTTCAGATTCTTCAAAGTCTATTTTCTGAATTGTGGAGCTGTTACTCTATTTGTGAAAAACAAAGTAAAAATGTTGATTCTTAGTTTTCCAAAAAAAATATTGATAAAAGCATTTCTTATTGTGTTATATTGAACCCAATTAAATTTATTATTTGCATCAAATCATCTGCAAATCCTTACACCTCCTGACTGAAAAATGTATTTAATTTAATTTATATTTTTTTACATTCCTAGTGCTAAATAAAGTGTGCTTTGTGTGGTAGGAATGGATATCACTGCTATTTCCCCACCACACACGCACGCACGCACACACACGCACACACACACACACACACACACACACACACACACACATACACACATACACACACACACACACACACACACACACAAAGTCTTGGAGGTATAGCTCAGTCTGACAGAATGTAAAAAAAAAAAGAAAAGAAAAAGTCCATATGGAACTTATCACAAGAAACCATATTTTCCCATTACTAGAAGCAATTTGTTTTAATTGCCTACTTACATGTAATATGGCCTCAAACTTGGATATTTTTTCCACAAAAAATCTACATGAAATATGAGATTGCCCATTAACTGCCACAATTACATTATAATAATCAGAAAATCGAGGAGTGCAGACTGGAAAGTTCCTTTGAGATGGTGGCATGTACTGGGTGTAACTTCGGTTCCCTGGACCTCAGACCATATGGAAATGTAACATACATGCTTAAAAAAAATCAGTCGCTAACAAGCAGTTGTGAATTGAAAGATTGGTTTGCGAGGTATTCATTTATTGGAGAAAATGAACTGAAAAAAGACCAGACAAGATTAGAAAACTATGACCCCCTCAACTTGACCTTTGGCTACACCACTTTGCATCACAGTTGCCCTGAAAAGTTTCCAAAATAGCACGGTGGCCTCTGCTCGCCCCTTTTTTTTTTTCCTGCTGGAGTGCCATTAATTATTTTTAAATAATTCATTTTGTTTCATCACCTCAGATTCAGGACCAAAGTATGTGAACAAGAAGCATATTGTGCTGTGTCAGTGTTCATGAACAGCCTCAGCTCCAGCCTAATTTTGCTGATAAATGGCTCTGAGTGAGGCTTATTGTGAAACAATGGGATTTGAGTAAGCATGAGTTTAAAATCTCTAGAAGATCAGCACATCACAATGGCTCTGACAACGGTGTCTATCTCTCTGTCATTAAAAAAACCCTCTGATTCAGTATTGCGGGTTACAACGCAATACTAAATGGGCTTTAAAGTGAGACAAGCCAGGCTTTGATCTGCAATGCAGTTCTTGAATAATGTGTGTGACAAAAGCAAAAAGAGATAATTCGTGGGCACGTATAAAAGAGTAAGAATATCGCAAACAAAAATCACTAATTTTTGTTGCTTATTTCAGAAAGCAAAAATTACAGAAAGTGAAATATTTTAAGCCTTTACTTCTTGTAATTATGACAATAATGGTTTGCAGATAATGGAAACGCATAATTCAGTGTCTTGGAAGAGTAGAATATTACAGAAGATCAACGAAAAAGTATATGTTAGACAGAAATTGGTTTCTGAAAAGTTTGTACATTTCTGTACACTCAATACTTGCCTGGACCTCCTTTTGCATAAATTACTACATTGGAGTGGTGTGGCATGGAGACGGTCAGCCTGTTGCACTGCTGCGGTGTGTCGGAAGCCCTGGTAAGGATAATGCTGGGCTTCAGGTAACTTGCATCATTGGGTCTGGTTTCTCTCGTCTTCCTCTTGACAATGTCCCATCAATTCTCCACCAGGTTAAAGTCAGTCAAGATTAATGACCAATCAGAAAGGGTAACACCATGGCCAATGAAGCAGCTTTTGGTTCCTGGACAATAAAATCAGCATCCTCATAAAACTTGTCAGCAGCACGAAATGCCCTAAAATTTCATAAATACCGGACTAAATAAAACACCAGCAGATGACAAAGCAACTCAAATCATTAGCAACTGAGAAAATTCACACTGGACCTCAGCAAGAATTTTGAGGTTCTCAGCTGTTCCTCCGGAATCTGGAATCTTGATTCCCAAACTAAATATAAACTCTACATTCATCTAAAAATCCAAACCATGGAGAAACTGTCCAGTTTTTTCATCATTTGTACGAAATATCTGGCAAAACTCAAAGACATAAAGGCTTGAAATTTTTGACATTTTGAGACGGGTGACAACAGTGGACTTTTTCAGAATATTCAATTCGATTTTTTTTTTAGATGTGCCTATATATGAGGGAGAATGAGCCTAAGCTGCAGTGGATAAATATGTAAAACCATTAAGACAATAAATAAATAAATAAATAAATAAAAGAAATATGAAGCATTCAACGTTGTGCTTGGTTGACCTTGTTCACATTAGACACGCTTACCATCAAGTTATTTAACCACACTCAGCACATACAGATAACCTCTGGGGTGGGATTATAAATTTCACTGTAATAACACTACCTGTCTTTTTTTTTTCTTCACAATAATTCCCACATCATGCTGTAGGCTGTACTTGACTTAGCTTTTCAAGTCGTTTTTCATGTGGAAGAGGCTTTTAAATGGCTTTTATTTTCAATAGACAGGCATACGGGATTCTCATGAGGCTGTGACATTCCCATTAGGAATACTATTCCCATAGCACACACATGAAGTCAGAAACAGGCATTAGCCCTGTTGTCCCTGCCTGCAGCGGCTTAGACAGATTGTACTTAAATTGTAACCCCCAGTGAGGTTTTGGAGCTCTGCCTGAAGATTGTACTGTGAAATTAAACCAGATTTTTCTTTTTTCTTTTTTTTTTTTGGTCATGGTTTCTCAAGCCGACAACCCAACTTGTGTTCATTTAGTAGCCAAGTAAATCCTATTTTAAATTCAAATAACTGCTCTCTGCTTTAAACTAGCCAAATTAACACGGAGTGGGACAGCTTGGGCTGTTCAGTTCTGGTCTGTGCCTCTGCAATGTAGTGTTTGTTAAAACACATCTTTAAGGCATAATACAAATTTCTATATATTCACTGTCTATTAACTCCATGATTCAACCAAAATTGATTCACACAAATAAATAGTGCTTTGAAAAAATATTCGTAACCTTTAAAGGTTTTATAACAACCACAAATTTTATTGAGTTTTATTATTAAGTAATAAGTTTATGTAAGTGTACTGATACCTTGAGAAGTCACATAAATAGCAATCTACACTTAACAGGAAATATTGCTAAAGTAACACTACCATGAAGAAAGCAGAGACCCGGCAGCAACAACGTGAGCTTTATTCTGAGATGTTAAAACTGGAAGAGACGCACAGAGCTGTAGCTTAGGTGGGAGAATTTGTTGTCAGCATAACCTTTATTCCAACATTTCACAAAACTGACCTTTGGATTGACAAAAGGAGAGTCACCGTTGAATGAATGTCACAAGACATCAGATTTGCTATAGGCAGCAACATGTGGAAGATGGTGCTGTGGTCAAGACAAAAACGGAGCAAATATTTTGCTCAAATAATACCAAAATACATAAATGTTTTAGGTTTTAGTGCAGATAATGGCACTTAATTGTTTTGTAAAAAAAACACCACTTATTCAATATGGATATATGAGCTACAAACACAAGTGTCTATAAATATTGTGAGAACTACAAATTCCGTTTATATATAGAAGTGCAAAATAGTTTATTTTTATTTATTTTATTTTTTTCAAGCAACCCATGTTGGTGTGGGCAGGGCTCTATTTCAAATGTGGATATATTTTATCAGACTTGTGTGTGATAGTAAAGAATATAGTAAAGAGGAAATAAAAGGACGTGTATTTCATTTTTTATTTTACTAATATATGTCTGAAAAGTGTGGCATGTACCCCAAACCATGTGGAGGCTGTAGCTACAAGTCTAAGAAAGGACTATGGTACAATGACTTACATCCAAAATAATGGGCGAAAACTACATACATCAACCTTAACACACCAGCACAACTGTGAAACAAATGTGTGGCACATCATATCCTGTGAAGATGCTTTTATTCAGCAAAGACAGGAAAGATGGCCAGAATTGATGGAGTGATGGGTAAAGGTAAATTTAAGAAATCTTTAAACATGGTTTAGGTGCTCCAAAAATTAGATAGATTCAGGGAATGTTCACTTTCCCACAGAGAAATAACTCTAAGCATAACTTCCCTGTTTCAAATCACTTGTGTGTGAAAATGACTCAGTCTAAATTCAAACCTAAAACAAAACATTAGAATTGATGTTCACTCTGACTTGGCTGGTCACATAAAAGTCAAATAAAATATACGGTTATATTTGTAATACAGATTCATTTGCAAGTATAATTGTGATGTTGAGACAACTGTATGCAATATTTAGAAAGCCGAGTACACCTGTAGCAGATTTGGAAACAGTGTCTGAGGAAGAAATGCATTATCAGTGGGGATGCTGGAGACCAGCATCAATCATTGCCAATCAAATCAACTGGTCTAATTTGCTTTAAAAGCAATGCACTCCCTGCAGGAGACACTGACAGATTTATTGCAGTGAGACCATGCTGCTGCGCCTAAAAGGGATACAGCCTGACCTGGATTCCATTGTCCTGGAGCTGTAGAATTGTAAGACAGAGATATGCAACATCGTAAATTGTTGGCTGGACTTAAATGATGTGCATTTGAAAGGTGGGGAACATCTACAATGCATAATCAAACTGCATAAATTAAAGACATGCATGATTTACTATCCTTGCTGTTCAAATAATCAACAAATCAAACTCTAACACGTAAAATATGTGAAGATAAGAACAATGACATTTTTGCTAGAAGATGAATGGACAGTGCGTATTTTCGGTTTTGACTATAAGGAACTGTTGTCTGCAATATAAAATTCGATTCTGTACACACTGAATCTCTCTCGGCTTTTGTATACCCATGGACCTTCTAGGACACTTGGCTGTAAGAAAATCTTTTTTCTTGAACAGACGTATGTTTCAGTGGCTCGGACATACAGGAGCTCACAGGAAATTATAGAGGAAGAAGATTTGGGCTCAGGCAAATCAAAAAATTTAATTACTTCATTAAACCATAATGAGCATATTGTGAACTTTGGACTTTCTCATAAAAACAAGAAAAAAAGTCATTTTTTTTGCCGAAGGCAGAAGCAGACCGATATATTTCTGAGTGTTGACCAGATGCAGATAGAGAATGGATGAAAATTACATCCACAGTTGTGCCGAGGGTGAGGCAGGTTTTCCAGGAGTTGGTCCAAGTTGTAACTTGTTCTGTTGATACAAAAAATCAAAATCTTTAAATGTTTGAGATGTGAACCCATCATCCCAGTAGTGAGAAATATGGCGGTGGCAGAATTATGCTTTGGGGATGATTTTTTTTAACAAAGCAGAGTCAAGGGAAAGCTGGATGGGTCAAGACACAAGTGAGTTATGGATGCAAAAGGAACTTGTAGTTGTTTCAAAGATTTTACACATAGCGTTTTTGAAGCAATATTTTCATGTTGTTTGATCAGGAAAATTTTTGAGAATATGTGACTTTGACTTCTATGAAAAATAAATAAATAAACTAGAAACTTTTATTACAGATCAGTGGTATGGATTTAAAATGATAGAACAGCAACATTGCTACAAAAATCGTCAGCAAGAAATGTTTGAGCAGTTGTTTGAGTTATCAAAACAGACTGTCATGCTCTGTGGTATAAAATGTTATTTAAAAAGACTAAAGAAAGAGAGCAGGTGAATTTAACACCAGTATATTTTGAGGAAAAGAAAACATTTGATACAGAAATTGGTTGTAGATTATAAAAATGCTTCTCATGTACTTCAAAGAACCCTTCTTATTAAAATTGTAAGAAGCAGGGAGACAAGGAATCTGGTGCTGTATCTGATTTTTCTTTTTTTTTTTCCTTTTGCTTCACGCAAAGTGAGATACAGGTAGACTGGAGTGTAGAAAACAGAAAATTAATTAGTTTTGAGAGTTTTGCCCTTTTCTGCAGTAAGTGGCAATTCCATCTTTTGAATATGAGATACAGAACAAAAGTCACATTTTTGAGATTTGAGCCCTCTTGGTGGTTGTTTTTAATCAATACTGTTGTGATTGTGTCTTTGGATCTGGAAGAAAAGAAAAGGAAAAAAAAAACTATTGTGTTGAAGCAAAGACAGAGCAATGACACGTGGTAACTGTGTTACCTGGGCTCATATGCATTGTATACAATATTTGGATTTTAAGTTATATGCAGAGTGTGGCTGGATGAAAAGGCATTGATCAACAAAGTGACAAAAATGTGCAAAGAAAGTTTCAAGGGGCGTAATATTTAGTCTATATCCACATGAATGTTGCATGTCTATACTGCACATAAGTATGTTTAGAACTAGATATGAATGTATTTCTGTTGAGTCTTTATTTACTATCACAAATCCAGCATTCCTTTGGGCTTGGGACTGGCTAAGGCTAAAACAAATGTTTTTTTTTTTTTTTTTTTTTTACACATTTCTGGAGGCAATTGTAATTGTTTTTTTTTTGTTTTTTGTTTTTTTTTTGGGGGGGGGGGTTCCGTTCAGTTATTTCTGGTTTGTTTTTAAATTTGTGGCATAAAAAGCTG
>NW_015113450.1:292831-328689 GCF_001443285.1 Poecilia latipinna | reverse complement strand
TTTTTTAACCTTTGTTGGAGGAATTTTTAATTGTTTTTTTTTTGTTTTTTTTTTTTTTTTTTGGGGGGGGGGTTCAAGTTAGTTATGTCTGGTTTGATTTTAAACTTGGCACAAAAGAACATGCAACAACAGTGGTGGACATTTTCCCATGGATGATTTCATTTAGTCAGGACTTGGAGGGGTGCACATCTCCTGCTCTGATTCCAGCTGGGAGGGACTGCTGGACTGGGCTGATTGTTAATGCTTTGTGACGGAGAAGGGGCCCGTGGCACCAGCCGCTGCTCCTCATTGAAAAGAGTGAAAAATGTACATTCTTTAATGCACAAGTCTTCAAAAGTCTCCAGTACCATTAAAAACCGTTGCTAAATTTGTCATTACACAAAGTATGTTTGAGGGGTCTGAATACTGATTAGATATCAGCCAGAAACAAAATACATTTCCTCCTGTGGGTCAGAGGTTGGTAATATATCTAGTATTATCCATTCAGGGGAAGCTCAGAGTAGAGCCACTACTCTTTTATACCAAAGGGAATAAGTTGATGTGGTTCAGACATTTCGTAAGGAGCCCTCCTAGGCACCTCGCTATGGAAATTTTTGGGGAATGTCCCACTGGTAGCAAAGCCCAGAGTGGACTATCCCTTCTATAAATAACCATGTCTGGGTTTTCCTCCTGGATCAATTTTTTTCCACAACCTAGTCTCAGAAGGGTGTTCCTTTCCAGTTCAATTTGTAAAAATAACCTAATAAGCTGAAAATGTGCAAGGATAAAAAAATAGCAGCATTGGATTAGAAATACTGCAGCACTCCAGGGAATTTGCTTGTAATTTGATGGTGCAATAACTTATTTTAAAAGAAGGACAATACAATCAGCATCAAGGTATATCTAAATAATGTGAAGTGTCTTTGAGAACCCTTTCAGGGTTGAAAAGCGCTATAAAACTGATGTTGTTTCATTCATTTCGTAATATGTTAGAACTCCAAATAATAAGTTTCGCTCTTTAGTAACTGATTAAAGTTAGCAGGAAAAAAAAGCACTGAAGATTAATAGACCATGAAAAGAAAAGCCCAGAAATAAATAACCTCTAAAAAATATATCCATTGAATCATTTAACTGAAAGTTGCTCAAATATATAAAGAAATAAAGACACATGAGCTTTGAACCACCAGAAATACTGAACAGCAGAAGTGGGGACAGATAGAGATATCCAAGGAGCCAGGCCACCAGATGGTCTAATGACCACAGGAAATATTACAGCTGGCAACCGTACACCAACATTAATGACATCACTCATTAACGAGCCCTGAGAAGAGCTGCTGTGTGTACGTGTGCATGTCCTCCTGATGGGGTGTGTGCGTGTGGTTTGGTGTGTGCGTGAGTGAGTGTTTCACATTTAGCTGTACTATCAAAGTCATAGAGGTTTGCTAATTAATGTGAAATTGCCGAAAGGCAAAGTCAGGACACATTTTAACCTTCACTTTGTGATCTTCAAACCTTGCCTCTGGGTTAAGGTTTAGACAAGGGAATAAATGCAGACTTGTAGCCTGGGTAGGGCTGAGGGTTAGATGTAAATGTACATTAGCACTGCTTCATAATGTGGATGAAGTTGGACTGTCAATGGGAAGTTATACTGGCCTTTCTAATAGACTGAAAGGTTGATTCTGAGCTTATATATACATGTTTAAGCCAGGGGATATCTATGTCAGGTCAATGCTTTTGAACCTTAAGGAAACCAAAGTTCAGTGTACCAAAATAAGCAAACCCTCAACACTTATTCCAAATACCGTAATTTGCCTTTATTTATTCAATAGTTATTTGAAGGCACTTGTTCAAACCTTTAAAATTCTGACAGTATTTTTTTCTAAAACAATATTAGAAGCTAAACAATGGGTGATTGAGAACAGTTTCACTGTTTAAAACCCCCCCAAAATGATTAAGTTAATATTTTAAACACCCTTTACTATCTTATAGTAGATATTGATTATCATAAAAATGTTAGCATAACTAATTTTTAACAGAATTTTTAGTGCATGTTCTCTAAATAACATGCTGTTACTGTTACTTGGAGATGTCAAAAAGGATGCCAGAGTTTCAAAATCTGACATCTTTGACAGATTAGAATGAAAGAGCTGAATAGAAAATAAGACAGGAACATTACTGTACTATCTTCAACTTTTCTGTTATCTGTCAATTTGCTCCTTCAAGAATTCTGCAAAATGCCCCGAGCATGCTTCAGAATTGACATGTGGCAGATGGCTTATTTTTTTCACCTGTTGTACAAAAACAAAACTCTATGAAACAGAAAATGAGCTAAATCAATAGCATATGCTGTAAATGTCTCTGGTATATATTTCTCCTGAATAAATGCCCAGTGAGCCTCTATGGAAAACATACGTTCCCTATGAAGTACTTCTCATATTTTGATTTCGATTGCTCAAAATTCAAATGTGAATGCCTGACAGATGCTGAAAATGGCAAACCTTTAGTCTTCCTTACTCAGTAACAGTTTCCACTCTGAAGAGTGTCGTTGTCTTAAAGTGGGAGTGTTGAAGTGTGTGGTACATTCACTGATTCCTATTTGAATTTCTGACTAGTCTGTCACCTATCAGGACTAGTCAAATATAAAATTGTCTGATTCTCTAATGAATAGTTTGTAATATTATTGAGATTAAATTGTTTTTTAATTTGCCTCCATTGATATGAGTGTTGGGATAAATCAACATCTTCCAAGAAATTGATCATTTTTACCTGTTCTCCATTTGTTAATGACGTAACTGCTAATTATCAGTTTGAAAATCTTAACAGCAGAACCAATAACAAATTTACTCAGTAATTAGTACATCATTTTCATGTATAATGTCTTATAAACTAAAATTTATGCTGATGGGAAACCGATGTATCTTCCAGTGAATGTGCATTGTACTTTTGGTTCCAGATATTACTACTATAATGGCTGTTACATAGAATGGTTGCAGTCCAAACAAAACATTGAGCTGTCGAAAAAAAAAAAAAAAGTACAACTGACTTGACTGAATGATAAAGTCTGTAGTTTCCCTTCAACCTATTTCTGTCACAATTTTGGTTTACCACTCTCCTGCTTCAGTGTTTGTCATTTCATTTCTTTTTATTTTATCCCTTCTTTATGGAACTATATGAAATATGCTGTCTAGGCTTCAACACATAATTAGAAACTGCTGAACCGTGGCTTCAACACTGGGGCTTTTCTTGTATCTGTTTGGTAAACGGGTAAATGGAGACAGTGATTCAGAGTCCTGTTCAATATCTTCATGGCCAGTATATACTACACCAGGCCTGGAATGGTGGTGTACAATACATTTAAGTAGATAAGAGGATAAAGGGAGAGGGAGACCAGTGGATGCAGGAGGAAGAATGGATAAATGGACTGATAGATCAGGCATGAAGAGAGAACGGAGGGATGAAGTAGCAGATAGAAGAATTATGATTTGCCCCCATCAGCAGTGTTTTCTAAAAACAAGGGTAAAGCTAATTTATTGTTTGTACTTTAATTAGACATGCAAGACTGAGCCAAGACTAAAAAGTCTTAATTAAAATTAACTGACAATTTTTTATGCTAACAACACCTTTTATCATATCATGATATTATTGTTTGGCCTTTAGTGCACTTGCTGTTATAACTGACCTAATGTGAGTGTAATCTTCCATGTGGTGAGGCTTTGACTTTTACCTGACTTTGTTCAAGCTTTTTTTAACAATGTCATGATGTGTCTAACTAGTTATACACTGTGCTGATGGCTTAATACTGTATATTAGAGAAGGGCCGCAGAGCCTTTGGGACAATTCCCATCATCGCCTGTCCTTGGAACACGCAGACATTTGCACATTATCTCACATGAACCTGCACACACACCAATGAAGCACAGCCAAGCACTCAATGTGACCACTTATGACATCCACATGTATATGCATACATTTTTTAATATAAAACTTTCCTTTTGGCTAGTGCATAACATGAATGTCCAATAGCTAAGCTATAGCTGGTAATTGATATTTATGGTGGCAGATGACCACTGAATCACTAGACTGCATCCCAAAGCCTTCACATTAAAACAACCAGAGCTTAAAAAATGGATTTTCCATCTCTCACTGTCTGCCAAAGTAATAATAATGGATCATGAAGTTGATTTTTTTTTCATAATATGAAAATAAACCATTGCATTCCCCTTTGGAGAGGTACAGTTTGTCCCAGAGTTGGTGTGTGATCAATGGGTGTTTGGAAAATTGAGGAGTGAGTGTGTGGGATCCCATACGGTAATGCCAAAAGGGGTTTATTTGTGTGCACAGTTGTTTCCCCATGCCTTTGCAATTGGAATGGTTTTACAGCAGCTTCCATTCATTGTCTTCGTCCAAATGTTCTCTACATGTTAATAGGTAACACTTACTTAAACATCTTAAATCATTTACTGTGCACATTCAAGTGTGTTTATTTGCCATGTAGTTTGAAGAAAACATGGAGATTGTCAGTCATTGTCTAAAAGTGTCATTAAAATTCAGTAGGTGATGTGAATACATTTGGTCATTTGTAATCTGTCTCCAGTTTTTTCCTACTTACTTTTGATTTACGTATCGTCTTCCTTTCTTGACCACTCTCTTTATTATTTTAGGAAGTTGGACCTCTGGATTTCATTCTCAAGTACTAATATAACACATTTCTTCCAAGGGTCTCCTGTATTCTTGTATCCCCATAGCACCACACTGTGATAACTATATTATACCATGCCAATCCTGTGCTCAGGATAAGCACATTTTCTGTGAAAATGTTCATTTTCTGGCACAATAGTGATTTGCATGTAAACTTAGATGAGTTTTCCCATGTTTTCTGCTTTCTATGCATTACGTATAGCAAATCTTAAGCAAAACCTCTTAAACATTCTCTTAACAAGCCTTTTATTCTTGCCAGAAACCTATCAAGGCCAGCTTTCTAAAATGTTCAATAAAAAGTTTTCCTAACAACAGATTCTCCCACCTAAGCAGATGATCTCTGCAGCTCTTAGAGGGTCACTGTGGGGCTCTTAGCTTCTTTTATCATCAGTGCTTTTCTTTCCCTTGCTCTGTGCTGGTTTGCACTTACCTCATATTCTTTCTGTTTTCACACAATAGACTCAACAGTGTTCTGAGACATTCAATGCTTATGGCATATTATATGAAAGAACCTGTTTTAAACTTCTTCACAACATTCTCCCAGACTTGCCTGGTGTGCTCATTGGTCTTTATGCAGTTTGTTCACTGCTTTTAAAAAACAACCCCCTTTCACATAACAGCTGTATTCAAAGTGCCCTTTACTCACACATAACTTGATTCTAGTACTTCTGATGAAAACTGGTGGTATTGAATTTTATTTTAGGTTTTAAAGGGGGTGGGAGGATTCATAGAAATGCATCCCACACTTTAATTTTAATTTGGATAATTTAAACAGACAAATACAATCACTTTTTTCCCTAAGTGTAATATTTTTTATTTATTTATTTGAAATATATGTATTTATTGTAGAGAAGAACTGACAATGATATTAAGCTAAACATATTAGAATATCAGCCTGGCTTTCATGTTGGCAAATGTTAATCAGAATAAATAACACTCTAAGCTAGGCAATACACTTAATACAGTGGTACAGCAAAATCAAAATGTGTTAACTTAGAAAGTACTTACATTTGTCATTTGGTGAACAAACATGGCTCCTTCTCTGTACATCTGAAGAATTCTCCTCAGTTTTTACGAGGCCTTTCACACTCAGCCAGGACTGCATAAACGTTTGGAATTCTCTACTACATGAGCATAAACAAACAAAACACTGGAGTGGAGCTAAAATTGAGAATAAAAATAAAATAAGAAACAACATCAATGAAAAAAGTTTCAAAATACTGGGCTTTTTGTGTGGCAGGTTTATTGGAGCTGCAATGTAAAGAGGATCGTTGTCAAAGCAAAACATTTCGTGACGTTTTTCTGCTACTAATTGTGGTCAGATCTATTTAAATAGGCTGAACTAATGTGACTGCTTCGTATGAGGATCATATGTTCATATCAACCTGTCTAATATCCAACATCTGGCATGGTGTCTGTTTTTTGTGCTTTGATTACATCCGGATTCATTTTGCTCTGCATCTAATGAAGTTGATATAAAAGCTCAAAAATGAAATGAGATGCTAATTTACTCTTGGATTTCCTGGAATCCCTGTCCTGTCATTTTTTAATTGGTTTACCCTTCTGTGTCTTTTGTAAAGTATGTATACACACACACACACACACACACACACACACACACACACACACACATGCATGCATGCATACACAAGACCACACAAGTAGCACTACACGAATGGACATCTGAGTCAATTCCAGTCACAGTCCCAAACACCTGTCTGCCAATCTTCCAACTGTGTTTCGTCTACCATTTCCTGGCCAGATTTTGTGTGAGCCCACATTTGTGTTCATATGTCCGCATGGATGTGTGTGTGTGTGTGCTAACAGCCTGACGACAACAGATAAGGTGGCAGTCATCTTATCGTCCTGAGCCAACCTACCCGAAACCCCTCACAAACCTCAGGTGTCACAACCTGCTAGCGTTTCCCCAAGCACTGCCTCATTTTCATGTCAGTTTGCTGCTCTCTCTTGGTCCCTACCCTGTCCCCCCCACTGTCTCACCACTCTTTTTGATAGACAGTGTAAGCTCATTTTGGCCCAGTTCTTCATTTTCAGTTCCCCTGCATGCTTCCGTTTTCAAATCCACAAGCTAGTTTGATCTTGCTCGGTACCCAGTTGGCTGTACGATCAGTCGCTGTGTTGTTTGAACAACCTTGGCGGAATTTGCTATCTTGCTCCCTCACGTTTTGCCCACAAAACACACATTTTAGAAAATTAATGAATAACAAAATCTTTCCCTTATTTTACCAACTTACCCCCGGCTTCTCTTTTTGCACTGGAACTTGCTTGGAGGGGTTTAATACATGCACACAAGCTACATTTCACACAATACTATTTTTTCAAAATGTCTTATTTTATCAGCTGTTTAATTTTGAGATTTTTATGTGCTCCAAGGAAAAATCAATTTATGAACCTTTAGTGTTCTTTTAACTTGACAATTTGTCGAATGTGTGACAGGGTTCTATTAGGACTTGGTCAAAAATGATAGGCCGATGCCATAGTTCACTATTGTGCTCATCTTCAGGTGAAAAAAAGGTCAAGAAGCTGTGCAGCATATTTATAATGGATGTCCAGGCACGTTAAAAACAGACACAAAAAACAAAACAACCCAAAAAACTGCAGTGCCCTTATAGCAGCTCAAAAGTCCATCACCTTCAGCTTGACCTGTTGAGAGTTTAAACTCAGTTTGACTCTATGTGGGGGGCAGAGCCCTCTTTTACAGCCCCAGGCTCCGCCCACAGGAAGACAAAAACAAAACAAAACAAAAAACTAAATAATTACTTCTAGCACAAGTAAACGATTATCAGAATATACAAAACAAATAACATAATGATGACACTGAAAAAAAAGGAAAAAAAAAGACAACCTGCTTCCAAAATAGAACACTCAATTAACGCAACGTCCCGATGACGTCACAAACACGTTATCACGTGATCCCTCGCGGCGCGCCTCAACTTGGAAACAGCTGACTTGAATAGGAACATGTCTTTACGCTCTAAGCTACAAGTTAGAATGAACATGACAACTGAGGCAGTAATACCATGTGTGCACTGCACTCACAATGAACCGCGCCATTTTTGCTGACACCAAAAAGTAAGTTATTTCGGGTGTGCGTGTTGCATGTCGGCTCGGACTTTACTGTTGGACTACGTTTTAGCTCGTGACAGCTCCTCCGTCACGCAGTAGCTAAATAAATAAATAAATAAATAAATAAATAAAAAAAATGCATTGAAGCTTGTGATTATTATGTAACAAAAACTGAGAAAGTGTACATCTTCGTACGTTGACCTTACTGATTCTTTAAAGTAACTCTTTGAACAACATAGCGATAAATGCTTTCTTTTTCTTTTCTTGCTCTTGAGTCACCTAACCTTTCTATGTCCATTTCTTTTTATCTGGCTCAAATCACCTTTACTTGCATTAGGCTATGTTTTGGTGGAAGAGTCTCAGAATGTTTCAGCGGCAGCGCTGGCCAAATACAGATCAATCTGTAAACGGCAACCAGTGTTTTAGATGATAATTGTAGGGAAGAGTGCCTTCACCTTCCATGCTGAAATTTCAGCTCCAAGCCCACCAACAATCAGACTGGTGTAGAACATTATAAAGTAGAAAAGTGAGCCCCATTTCACTCCAAACCAATCTCTACATCTGTTGTAATGGATGCAATTATTGGATCAATTTTCTTTTTTGTCTTGTTAACCCCTTGTTGCTGCCCAAGTCAAATGGAGCCAATGCGTATTAAGCTGTAAAACTGAAAGAAGAGATCTACCATGCACCGAATGTACTTTTTTTGTACTGTAAAGCCTTTTATGCCAGGCTTATTTATTTTATAGTCAACATGGTGTTAATTAAACCAAATCCTGGACATGGGGATGCGACAATGACCACTCGTCAAACTCCATTGAATGTCTATGAATATTGGAAATGTGTATGAAACGCATTCTAATTGTTTATTGATGGGTACAGAAACCTAAGCTTTGACCTGTTTAAGTTCCACATTTTGGGTTTAAATAGATATAAAGACCACTTCATTAAATAAGAATATAATTAAAAACTGAATTCATTTCAGTAACTCAATTCTGTGAGTGAAACTAATTATTCTTTATTTCTGTTAATTATGATGAGGACTTTCTGCTTACACAGCTGATGAAAGCATGTTTAAAATAAAAAAATCGCATCAAGAAAAAAATAAGTTCAGAAATTTGGAATTAATAAGAAGCATTTTTAAAAAGGTACATTATATCTGACAAACATCGGAATGCATATTCTAATTTGTTGAATATAACTGTAAACGATGTCACAGTGGATTTGTACATCAGAAACATGTCTTAATTGTTTCTAATTATATGTATTAATCACTTCACTCTGCAAAAAGAGCTATGTGTGACTTGCAGGTAACTGTAACTGTAAGTTAACTGTAAGCACAACCCTCACCGGCAGTTGAAGCATGGCTGACCTCTATTCTGACCATGATCTCCGGCAGGATCTATAAAGCCCCTCTGGTGTTTATCAATGCGTGAAGGAAAAGCAAGTCAGGCAGGAAGACACACTGTAAATAAAGGGCTTCATTTTCACGCCTTGGTCTCTGTGAGAAACAAATCACTTTGTCTTATAATGACACACTTTAGCAGCCATGACAGTGTCATGCAGGTCTCTGTAAATGTACAATGATACAATTAAGGTAAAGTTTTAGTCATTGGACTGAGAAATTGAAGTAGTTTAAATTCCTTGCAGATCTCTGTTTTTCCTTTGTTGCACTTAAATGTTAAAATTATTTTTTGAATTGCTTTAATTCAGCTACATTGGGGAGGTATTTTTTTTAGCATGAGCAGTATGTTTAAGGTCATGCCACAGCAATGTGACTGGATTTAAGTCCAGGCAAACAGATTAAATTGGTCCACTTCAAAACTGTCCCTTCGTTTTTTTAAAAACTGTTCATAACCCATGTGTGCTTAACAGCAGGAATCAACCAGTTATGCAAAGACATCCAGATCTTGAATTAGCTCCAGAACATCACACTATTGCCTATATGTTTGCATTGTGGTGGTAGTTTGGTTCTCCCATAGTTTGGTGAAGTGTCAGCAGAATGTCCTTTTTTTTGTAACGATGTATTTGTTTACACATTGTAACACGTATTCCAAAACGTTCCAGTTTTGTTTTTTTCAATCAGCAGTATTTCTAGGTCCACAAAAAAGTGGTCTTATGGGTTGTCAAGACGATTTTTGGAAAATGTTTGTCAGGTTCTGGTGTTCCTTTTGGTCAGCGGTGGATTTAATCTTATAATTTTCCCATGGATCCAATTTTTTTGTACAGTCTTTTTTTTTAATCATAAGCACTGACTTTAACTGAGGCAAGTGAAGACTGACATGCCTCAGGTGATGTTCTTCCTTTACTTTCTGAATAATATCAACAGCTCATACGATCGTTGGCCAGCTGATCCTGATAAGGTTCACCACTGTTCCATGTTGTGTGGGTCACAATTCACTGTAGTTCTCTTTCATCCGGAAGACTTAGAAATTGGTTTGTAGCATTTCCAGATTGACATATTTCAAAGACTTTGTTTCTAAGATGTTTGTCAGTTTTTATGGATTGTTGTATGCTGTGTTGCATTTTGACATTTAAGTGAATTCTATGATTTTATAATTCTCCAGATCTGGACTAAGGCCTGCATGTAATTACATAGTCTGACCCCAAAAATCTGGTTAAACAGTTATTTCATAATTTATTAGACTGGAGAATTATCTTTTCATGTAGGGTCAAGTTGGTTTCAATTGAGTTTTTTCCTCCTAAAAAAATGAAATGACCATTTAAAAACTTCTTTCTTCTCAGGTTCTCTTTTCCGATCAGCTTTGTTTAATGACTGATTCATTTCAATGCAACAAAGAAGTTAAAACAAAACTAAATCTGAAGGTGGAAAACATTTTCTATATTTTTTTTATTACCTTTAAGATGACTTGCAGATTTAGAGACGGGGCACAATTAAGATCCTCCTGCTCCTGTTTATGTTCTTTTGTAATTCTATGTCCCATGTGCTCTTTTACCGATGAGATTTTGCAGATGCTGTTTCAGCCACCACTCTGGTACTATTTCTGTGGACACAGCTGTTCACTTTAGCATGTGTAGATGGGATTTAGAAAACTGCTTAGTGGCACAGATTGGGCATCTCTACTCTATCATTGCAGATTTTTAAAATCCAGTAGGATAGCTTATATTTGATAGCACTTATGCTGCAGCTCGTTTTAGACAGAGTGCATAAATATGTTGCCGTTTTGGAAGAAACAATCTTGCCTTTAACCTTTGTGTACTTTGCTGAATGTATTCGACAGCCTTATGTTTTAAAGGATCTTACCTTTAACTACAACAGCAGTTGCATACAGTGTCTCTCCACACTCTTTCCTAACCTTTTCTTGCAGTTGGCTAATTATAGGCCTCACTCCGAGAGAACAAAAAGAGAAAGAGGGAAGAAGTAAATAATCGGTGAGCTGCCAGCTAAATTCGTATTGGATTTCCTACAATGCTCTGCTCACTTGCTTTTAGGACTTCTTTAAGTGCATTGATTTAAAGGGGCAGCATGCAAGCATAACCTTATAATTGTCTGTCTTGACTTTAGCTTTTTATCCAAACTTATTTCCACTCTGGATAAGGTGAATGCAAGTTTTACGTTCTTTTACGTGCTAATTGCAGGACAGTTGTCCGCACTGTTCTCTACCAAGAATATATTGTGTTTCAGTTCTGTCTGGAGCCATTCTGCATGGAGTGTGCATGTTCTCCAGGTGGATGTATGTGATCCCGCCATGGCCTCTGGCTTCCTCCCACAGCCCCAAAATATGGATTTTAGGTTAATTGGTTACTCTAATGGTCGCTAAGTATGTAAGTCTGTTATTATCATATCACATTTGAGACTATTGCATACCTGCCTTTTTTATTGGAGAACAAAGATCCACAACTATAGTACATAACACCAGTATGTATTTCTATGCATATGATAGTAGCAGCTTTGCTGAAATAAATGACTGAAATTTAATCTCCAGCAAAGCCTTATTTCATTAGCGTCGTAATGCTAATGAAATAAGCCTTACAACGACGCCAAACTTGTCAAAATTTAGAATTTCTGGGCAAATTTCAGTACAATGATGCTTCTGATGAGTATGCAGAGGTTCTGTCTGCATTGGAGATTCACTCACCTCTGCATGCTTATCCCTTGAAGTGACTGAGATGGAAGGGGAACTGGACCTGTTTCCTACAGCTATCAATTAAGTTGCTTTAATAAACTCAGATTGTACATAAAAGATTTACCTCTGTCCTCCAGGTGGTCAAGTAATGAGTACATAAAAGTACAAAAAAAAACAAAAAACAAAACAACAACACTGATATGGTGTAATATAGCAAAGGTAGCAGATTATGTTTCACACATCATTCAAATATACTTGTGTTATACAAAATGGTGGCGCGTGAATGATGCACATACTTGCACAAAAATGTACCTGCCATGTACTTAACTGAAAGAAATTCACAAGCTGTGATTTATTTCTTTATGTTTAGATTCCCCACCCTAAGACATCATATTTTGACCAACTTTTCATAAACATACAATTAATGTTTCTAGTTCCTGTGAGGACAAGTTTGCAGACTGCTTTACAATATTTTTTTTTCTTTGTGCCATTACAATGTTGCATATGATGTAGATAAACCTTCCATCATCTGTATACTTCAGGAATTTGTATTAGGCCACTTTCAGCCTTAATATTTGATGGCGATTATGAGCATTACTGCACTGCACACAGTTTGTCAGGCTCGACTGTAAAGATGTACTCAGAAAGTGAAATAAGGCAAGAATATGGGGTACTGATGGGTCAGGTTTGTCTTACAGTTGCAGTAACTGGTGAAAATTGGTACAATCTGAAGATATTGAATAAAGTTTAAACAATTTTTGTGATTATGAATTCACACTTTTCTCTTTGGACTGAATGAGTGCTACAGCATCAGCCATCCTGTAGGTCAGTGAATGAATCATACTCTTCCCAAAAGTCTTTTTTTCCGTCTCTGTTTATCGACGAAAAGAAGCAGAAAATTTCATGCACATAATCCCATCTTTTAGCTGGCGGCTTAAACATCTGTTTGCAAAGGGTATTATATGACCGGGAAACAAGGCAAGCAGCCATGCCACTGTTGGAGACCAAGCTTACTATTAGACTTTGAGTATTCCATAAATCAAAATGTTGCAGCGTGATTCAAAGATTATTATTATTTTTTTTTAATCAAGTTTTGCCCTTTGAAATAACAATTCTCCCATGCTGATGTGCCATAGTTTTGTGACTGTATATTATTAAAAGTTAATGGGAATGGACTTTTGATGTGTCTGGCTGTGAAACCATGTGATCTGTTATCGGGGTAGTGAAAAGACACATGCTGAGTGTGTAATTATCTCTGAGAGTCGTCTCTCACTATTCATACTCTCTCCAATCTATTTTAATCCCTTCTCTCGTAGCTACAGCATATTTAGCCCTTTCACTTATTCTCTTGTATTTTTTTTTTTTCTTGCGTGATCACGATTCAGTCTTCTCGTAAACAATTTTAGACTTGCCTGCTAATGCAATCTCTTTGGAACTGCAAAAAGGGCTTTGGGGTTTTTTTTTTTTTTTTTTTGCTGATGTACTTGGTTTTATTTTTGTGTTATTTGTTGTATTATTATTCAGCTCTGACAATATTTGTTTGTTCTCAGCTTGCATGGAGCTTAACGTGTCACACAGAGAGTTCAGGAACTGCTGAACTGAAATAGTACAGCTGGTGTCGAGGTCTGGGGGAACACTGACACAACATAAATAGACAAAAAGTGCTTTTGGAGCTTGAAAAACTCATAGTGGGGCAAAGAGACAGAGAGCAAAGGAGGTCAAGACAACCTGAGAGGTGGATTGAGGTGCAATAAACATACTGTGTGTGCAGAGAAAGTGTGTAGTTGACTGAAAAGTGATGTTTCACATGATGGCACATCCTGCAACATTGGAGCTCAGCAGTATCAGCAAATTCACTTTGCCTTTATTTATTTATTTCCTCTTTTGTCTGCAAGTGAAACAGGCAGCCTTGGCCTGGGACAGGGATTCTGGAAAGAAATAAATAGCCTTGAAGACACTGATGCCCTGAATTACATATATGGTGGTGACCCTTAACTCTGTGCTCCAATAGATAAATGAATAAAAACAAGCATTATGCTTCATAAAATCCCCAGATATTTTGTCATTGTACAACAATTGTAATGAATGTTTTTGTGATTTTATGTGGCAGGTCAACACATAATTTGATAGGCAACTAATTTGTTAGTTACTTATCAAATTGAGTTAAATTAAATCAAACTTAATATGAGATGCACGTTAGGATAAAAACAAATATTTAAAACAACATTTTAAGGATGATAAATTATGAAAAGACATAAATTAAAGACTATAAAAAAAGAAAAGGAAAAAAACAACAACATGTGTCTATTCTCACCCTCTAGGGATTTAATTCTTTCATGCTTAGGATTAATTATGAGGAATGTGCTGTTGCAATGATAAATCACATTATAATTGGCTTTTAGCTGATATGGTATCCTCAAATAAATCTTGAACTTTAGGATCAAGTGTCTAATTTTCCAGCAGATAGTTAATCATTTTACCTTTCATTCATAGAATGTCTGTACATTTAATGCTACTTGAGTTAAACAAGTAAGCAAGTCGGACTTGCATTGCCTACCTGCATTTAATTTCACTTTATTTATCTGGCACTCTCCTCCAAGTTGTTCTGAGAATCCCTGAGGTTAGAATGGTATTCTAAAACACAATATAGGCTATGACTTTGTGCTATTTTGTGCCCAGTGGTTGTTTGAGCTCCTCGTTCTGGACGCTGAATCACTTCATCAGGGCCCTGATGTGGCTTCACTAACAGCCGTTTTACAGAGGAGCAGATTTGGCTGATGTGCATGACAAGTTAAATTACCATAAAGTAAAAGCTGGTGTGTATATTGTGGGAGTGGAGGTGTGCGCATGCATGTAGAAGTGTGTCTACTGAACAGTGTGAGAAGCGTGTAATAGGCTCACCTATCCATGGCTGCAGACTGATGGGCAGGTGGAAAGAATTGAAACCAGATGGATAGAAATGGCGAATGCACTGTGGAGATAAGGCTGCTGCAAAGTGTTCAGTATTGAAAACATTAGTTAACCTTTTTTTTCCCCATTAGCACCTAAACCAAAACCTAAAAAAGTATACATTTCATATCTATATAAAAATATATTTATCCTTGGGGGTGTGGTAACATTTTTTGAGGGGCAGTGCATCTCCCTCCAGCAGCGTATGAGGTCCATAGCTGAATATTATTTTCTATCAAAAAATAAATAAAATAAATAAAGGTGTGGTTGTTTTCAACACTGCTTTACTCTGTTCAGCCAACTATAAATCACTACATAAGTCTGGTTCATTTGTGGTGGAGCTTAAGCCGCCTTAGTCCACTTTTTGTTGTTTTTAATGTTTTTATTAGATAGATGAAAGGCTAAACTGATTCAGCATTTCTATTCAGAAATTTATATGTTTGAGTTCAAAGTTGGAAGAGTTCACAGAATCTGAAAAGTGTAATGTGACTTTTCCCTAATTTATTTGATTAATTTATTATCTAGACTCATTTATCCTTGCAGAGTCATGGATAGGAGTGGGATTAGGAAGACAGGGATTGCAGGGATTCAGGATACAGCCTAGGGAGGTTGACAATCTGTCAAAGAACAACAGAAACAGATTCATAAGAACAATTTGGAAAGATTAATTAACCTGATTGTGGGAAAACATGGGCTGTTTTTCCCATGTTTTTCCACAGACCAATATTACCAGTTGTAATATGAAAAAATGTGAAAACATTCAAGTTTTTTGAATATGTTTTGCAAGGCATTGTTGCTGGATATCCTTAAATTCTGCATTATTGTTAAGCTGTGTGGCTAGTTATTAAATCCTCTTTTCTACCTTCTGCTGAATCATTTTCCAGATGAGATGCATTTAAACTGAACCCCAATCCTGAACATTATGACTAAGTACGTTTTATCTGACAGGGTGAAGAGGAAGACACAGCCAACGTTTACCCTGGTCTATGGTAAGTCTCATTCTTGTCTTTCTATATTTTTACATAGATGAAAGTTTGTTTTTTTCCATTCCTGTTTCTCCCTTTCTGTATTTCTGAACTTTTTCACAGGTTTTTAGAGTGAAAAACTTGAATGAATAATAAAAAAAAATCTTCTCAATAAGCTAGTGCTGCAACATTTTATGATTTTGTTCCATCAATTCCAAAACCTTTTATTCTTTTGAAGCAGCTTACAATCACAACGAACACTCAAGTTCAAGTTAACAATGCGAGCCAAGTGTGAGAAAAAACCCACAGTGTGTACAATAGTTGGTACATAAGAATAATAACCCTACACTCTAAGATTTGTAGAATATTCAAGATTCTCAAGTGTTTTTCTCTAAAATGATTAGGAGAAATCTGTATGTTTGGAGCCTCTGAGACCACCGGTACTGTTGCTACTCTGTCAATATCACATCTTCGGTTGTATCTGGTTGCCGTGGTGACATGCATGTGTCAGCAGAAGGATGTGTGAGTCTGTGAGTGTGTGCGCGGAGCGGTCGGTGTTGAAAGAACTCTGGGGAGCCGTATAAAGTTCCTCTGACCAGAAATGCCAGCGACATACATATGTCGACGGTCAGATACAGAAAAAGTTGGAATGCAGATTTTACCCTCCACCCGGGAGGAACTTTCTGGCATGCCTGTACACGCATGCACACACGCGCACACACGAAATATGCAGACGGCATGGACACACATGTAGACAGATATCCAGATTCCATGCAGGCCACTGCAGCGCATTCAGACACCTCAGGACTATTGGGTTACATACAGGGACGTCCAAGCCTGCCGCACTACTTTGAACAAGGATAGTATGCTTACACACTTTTATTCACTCATCCAGAGCTGAAGCTAAAATTAAATATCACAAAAATAAATTATAAAAAAAATTTTGCCTGAAGTCGTTCATAATAGATTTATACATAAATGAAGAATGATATTTGCATAAAGAGTTACCAAATGCAGATTGTTTTCCACTGGACTGCTGCAGACAACAAACGGGAGTTTATGAGCCTTGCTTTTGGACAGCTTGTCTTCAATTGTGGTGGGTGGGGGTCGGGGGGTTGGTAGGCATTGCATATGTGCTTCCCCCACCCACTTAGATTTCCCCTGTGCCAATGGATTTAACCAGTAGACTGCTGAAGCTCTAGGCTTATGCTGAAAAACAGGTGTAATGCAGTATAATTACTCTGAGAATCTCTTTTCAGCCATTGCCATAATTGAGTCCAAGTTCAAGAATTTATTCTCTCCCTCGGGATCGTCTGTCTTGTGGTCCGGTGGTTGCAGTGACGCGCTTTTACAAGACGTGAGCAAAATGCAGAAATGCTGGATATGTGAAATGATGAGGAAACAAATACTCTGTCACTGAAAAAATCTCTCAGAAGTTGAAGGTTATTTACAGAATTTGAGATTTAACAGAGTCCATTGTTGATACAGCAGGAAAATGTTTATTGGACAAATGAATGAGAAATGAAGCACATATTGGATCTGGTAACGATGCATGCAATCCACAGGTGCAAAAAAAGAAAGACATTAGTTTTTATGCAATAAAATGGAAAGACACTATGGTTAAGTATTGAAAATGTGAATAGGACAGGATGTAAACGGGTATAAATAGCTCACATTTGTCAAAATTTAGAGAACTGTTCTCTTTATCGGTCCAAAATAAATTCTCAAGTTTAATTAGTAACCTGCAAAATAGCAAATACCTAATCAACCAATCACAATTCTGTTGTAAAAAAAAAAAATATTGAGCTGCAGAATTCGAATCAACTTCATTGGCCAAGATTGTCTGCACAAACAAGAAACTAGACTCTTTCACATGCTCATATGTACAGACACTAGGTACAAATAGGTAACCTTTAGAGGCAATAAAATTCACAACAGCGTTTATACTTGTATTCTCTTTTGTCGTTTTTGGACTATGGAGATGGCATCAAGAGGTATGAAGTATTTACTTCACAGTTTGTATAAATGAGCAACTTTACAATGGGAATGAGCTCACATTGCGGTAGTTTTCATTTAAAGGGTTCTAGTGTTGTAAGTAGAGGGCTAAATAATAAATTGACCATTTGATTTATCATTTCTAAAACGTTCTGCAATACAATCCTGGTGTTAGGGAGTGGAGATCAGAAGGAATAGCTAAAAGAGTGATGTATATTCTGCCTCATAACTATTCACTTAGCATTTAAAGAAGCCTCCATCATTTGTAGATGTGAGACAGCCCATGGAGATGCAACCCTTCCTTTCTGTTTTTGACCACCGCAACAGTTCCCACTGACATGCTTCTCTGCAAAGTGCATGGATCCCCTGCTGATGAGTGTGTCTGTGTGTGGTGGTGTTTTTGATGGTTGGCACTGGCAGGGGGGCTGGACGGGTCACTAGTAATGTGAGAGTTTGTGTTTTGATCTCCCTGGGTTGCATGGGCGGCAGAATCACCTTTACACATGCATGCAGTCCCTCAGAAAGACTCATACGCACAGATTCATGTTTTCCTTTCAAATCATATTGGCATTGATTTGTCTGTTTCACTTCCTGATTTCCTCCTTTGCAAGTGAGTTTTGCCATTTAATTATCTTTGAAATTGAATTTTGGGTTCTACAATTATGACAAGTACATTTCTTAAAAATGATTTTCTTCATCTTTGCCTGTGCTTGCGTCAGCCGCTGTTTCACCAACAAGTGTGCAGATCTGTGTGTGTGTGTGTGCGTGCGTGTGTGTGTGTGTGTGTGTTACCTAAAAGCCTGTTCTGTCCTAATGGATTCAAAATGACCTGAGAGCTCTTCCAAGTTCACTCATTATGTCAGGCGTCAGGATAAATTTTCCTCCTCTTCAAAATGGGTAATTTTCTTTCATTTTTCCCCATAACAACTCTTAATAGAGTTTACTAGTTAACGTTCTAAACAAACAGATGTAGTTGAGGGACATTTCAGAAAGAATAGACAGCAATAGTTTTCATTTAGTGACAGCAATACAGGAATAATTTGTATCCGTTATGTAATTATGATTGAATAAGTGTCTCTTTCTTGACACTGCATTTGTCAGTGAAGTTTTGTCAAACTTCAAATAAATTGCTTGGTGTTTCTTTCTGTCGTAGCTCTTTCTATCATCTTTCCAGTCAATCTGCAGTTTGTCTATCACTGCCATGGTTCTCTTTGACCCCTGCCTCTGACAGTCTATTACATTTAAATGACCTGTTGTGGAAAACCGTTTAATCCTGGAACTCTGACTCCGATTCTGTTGATAAATGGAATGTGTCTCATCTACAACACATGCTAGATCATTTGTCCGCAAGTCCAATATCTGACTAGACATTTTTCATTAATGGAGCATTAATGAAATAAATTATACGAACCTATTAATGCTCTACATTTAGAAAATTCCTTTGCCGCTTGCCTCCGGAGCATTTAGGCCAGGATCAGCTTTCATTTCTGACAATGAGGTGCTGACAAGGTAATGATGCGCCCCGAATTTGCAATAATGAACCATGTCCTAACCATGCTGACTAGACATTCCACTCGAGGCTTGTTTGTGCTATTAGATGCCTTGAGTATGTTTCAAGCGGCCACTACTGATAGCAGCATGCCTGCTGACAAGTCTTTGCACCGTGTTAGGCGAGGAAGAGAATAAAGTTAGCCATGTCAACAATACATGTTGACAAGGCACAGCTGAGCGCCGTGCTACTCTGCTTGCCCTTGTGTGGCTGACAAGAGTGGGGATGTTTGGTGACAAGCTGCTCCCCGTTCCCCCACCCATGTTAGCATGGATAGGGTCTCACAGACATCTGCAGTCTGGTGAAACTTGAGCCTCTCTTTCCAGCAGACACTGTCAGCGTGTGCTCACTGATAAGGATTATCAGAGATGTGTGAGCTCTGCGCCTTGGGATTGTCCCGCTTGCTGCCGGAGGTCAATACATGTTCGCTCTAATGTCCGTGAGTGTTTGCGAGCGATTGTGTGCGTGTGTGTTTGCCAGGCAGTGGGGGTTAGGCCTGGATTGAAATGACAATAGAAAGGAATTTAAATGAGAGAAAAAGGGGGATCAGTGATGTTTGCAAGAAGGATGGAAGGAGCTTTGGCACCATTGTCATTCCTCCTCTTTGTCATTCTGCCTCTCTATCTCTTTATCTGCCTATTACAAATCTTCTGCTTGCTCTGTCTGTCACCCTCGGCTGTCACATTTCTTTAAAAAATAAAAAAATAAAAAATGGTTCCAGTCCGCCTCTGAAGAATTTTCCCAAACATGTTGTTGTTTTTCATGCACTTTTATCTTTCTCTTTGTTTACTTCTGAGTTTTCATATCTTTAGCATTTCTTAGTTTGGGTTGTAGAATGGCTAAGATGAATAGAGGTCTGTCATGAAGGGACACACGTCAAGTCATGGATTACAAAAACGCTTCTAGAATCAATATACAACAAAAAAAGAGATATAGATCAATTCCATTTATTTTATCTAAATATTTGATCTGGTCTTTAACTGCGCTGATTTTTTTTTTTTTGCTGTGCAAAGTCATTTCTTAGAGTAGTAATCAAATTAAAGATTTACTTATTTTGATTTTACTTAGACTCCTGTTAGAACATTTTAAACTAATTGCAGATTTTTTAAACAAGCTTGTGATTTATGAAGCCCTTATCTCATTGATTATAAAAGAGATTCTGATTGTTGCTAAAAACATTTTCTAAACATGGTCAAAACTTAACGTCACATTTGCATTACTAAAATCTAAATACTGCTTCAATGGAGAAGTTCTTGCACTTTGACACACACTCAAATACATCAAAAAATTCTAGAACATCATAAAACGGGACCAATCCAATATCCTGTGTTTACTTAACCGTTGTTTTTGTCTTATACCTTGTATCACTTTTTTTTATGTCTTTCTCCTTTGTCCTCTCCTCCTACTATATCCCATCTGGCTTTTTATATCATATTTTCTGACCTTTCCTGAAACCCACAATAAAAACAATGTGTGGTCAAACTTAGTCCAGCAGCAACAATAACTGTACAATATGCAGTGTATATGACCTTAAAAGAAGATGATTCATTTTTATCACTTTCCGCGTGTCATTTAAAACACATGCACGCTCACTTTCTGTCCACATCTCAGTTTCTGTGCCCACCCATTCCCCTCCCTCCTCCTCCTCCTCCTCATCGCTTTGCTCTGCAGCAGCTCTAATTGCGATCAATTAGGAAACTTCAGAAGGCTGAAATAGGAGCTGTGACAAGGGGCATCCGCTGAGTTGGCAGGGAGGGAGAGAGGGAGGAAAAAGGAGGAGAGAGAGTGAGCGAGAAAGAGAGGTTGGATGAAGAGGAGACGAGAGGAAAAAAACGGGATATAGCTGAGGAGAGAGCACGGAGGGCAGGGCGGGAAGGATGACTCCAAGTTGGTGTCGAGAGATGAGCTGATGGTAATGGTGTGATTGATGCGGCCACGGCAGCTGAAAGTCACATCGTTTTTCATGCCAGATATTGATTCCTGACAGACTCTTGTTAGCTCCGAGCGCACAGTGTACGGCGTGGCACAAGGGCTGGCACAGCGGAAAGTTAGGCTTGTATTCCCATCTGAAATACGTTTGACTTCTAAACAAAAGCGCTACAGTTTAAATGTTCAGTATGGAAAACGGGACACTAATTTTAGAACACAGCTACACAAAACTGCAGAATGAGTTCACAATATGCTTTGTCATGTTCAATCAATTAGAATACTATTAAGAAGTTAATTTGTTTCAGTGACTCGTTTCACTAAGTGAAACTCTTTAAATAGATTAACCCAAACTCTAACCCTTTATTTTATTATGATGATTTTCCACTTGATGCTAATATTTTAAATAATACATCAGATCAGAGAAGCATTTTAAATACAAGACAATGAGCTTATTAAACTGCTTAAAGATTGCTTTTCAAATGATACTTTTAATTTGGCAAACAAGCCTAATTGGATCACATCTCTTAATTTATTGAATATTATTGCAATCTTACAATTAAAAATATAGTTCTCTCTTAACTCTCCTAATTCATGGGGAAAAGACACCCAATGTAAACAATCAGATCTTTCAATGGTATTTTTCACCCTGCCTAACTATTTAGAGATGCTTTTTCTTTTTCTCCAAATATAACATTTTTTCTTGTTGCTTGATGTAAAATAGAGCTTTTCTGGTGTTTCTTGTCTTTATCCTCTCTTTTCTTATATTACAAAGTAGCATTACGAACTCTCAAGTTCATGATGTGCTCCAATTAAATCCGCAAAAATCACTGTCTGACATAATAAAACTAGAATAACTTTTTATTTCACAAATTGTTTTTAAAACAGATCACAGTTTTACCAAAAACATACATTTTTAAACATCTGTCCTTCCTATTTTCTATCAAAGAACTGCTCGGAAAATCCACCGTTTAGCTTCAGAACTTACTAGTTAGGACGCGAGAAGCAGAATGGCATTAAAACTCAACAATAATGAGCAGAAAGTTATCACACTGAGCAATACCTACACGGTGGCCTAAATTAGATGCGACTCAACATTATATAGCAGTTTCATCATAATGTCTGTAAGACCCAGAGAATGCACACTCATCTGTATAATAACTATATTCAACTATAATGAGCATGCAATGTCCAGCCTTTAATGAATTCAGGAAGGAGAGTCCTGTGTCACAGGGAAAAGCATATTAGGTGCAAAATATGTGTATAAAGGCAACACACAAAAAACTAAAGTTGCATGGGTGTGCTGGCTGAACCTGGTAAGAACATGTCATCCTCCGATGAAACAAGTTCAGTATAAACATAAACTGAAAGACAATTCAGCCAAGAAGAAGCCATAACTTCAAAAGCAGCAGAAAATTGCAAATGCACTCAAATATCATAATCTTTGGAGACATGTCCTGGGCCCCACCAAAACAAAAATGAAGCTGTCTGTGTGAAAGGACCATTGTGACATTGGAGAAAAAAGGAAAATTTGGCAAGGAGAACACAACATCAACTGTAAAGCATGTGCTTAACTACAGCCTGGTTATTTGAGGGTTTATTGCAGGAGGGAGTGGTGAACTTAACAAAATAGATGGTATTGTGAGAAAATAACATCATGCCAAAACACAAGTTAACATACTGTCTTAGAATATCCATTTAAGACATCATCTACGAAGCTAAAGCTTACAAACTTTCAGATCTAAATGGACAACGACTCTCAGCATTATGCCAAATTAGGTACAAGGAGGCATAAAGGCAATAAAATCAATTGTTTGGAGCAGCCATCATAAAACCCTGATCTCAGGCGCATTAGAAATTGCGAACAAACTTATGAGGTGTGTACAAGTCGGCAACAGCAAATTTGAACTCAAATCTCAGTTTAATCTTTTTTTCTTATGTAATAGTATCTACATTCTCTAAGACTGCTTTGGTCGAACAGTGTCTCTTTATAAACAAAACCACAAGGAACTTACTGTTACCCAAGTGTTTCTGCCCGAAGGAAACATTTAAAAATAGCACCATTAGCCAGAAAATTTCTTTCAAAGAAACATCAAAGAAACAAAACAAAACAAAAAAAAAGTGCTTGTTGCCTTCAGTTTTCTGAGGCAACAGAATAAGAATGTTCAGACCGCCAGGATTCTTGATTCATATTTTTTTCATGCAGAGCTCGACTCTTGGATAAAAGTGAGCTTGTAAATATACCAAATGGTAATTTGGATAGCTCTTGTCAGAGATATGGATGCAAGTCTGTTGCCTTGGGTTTGTTAAGTGTTTCTGTTCTTGATACGCACACTAGACACTGAGAGCCTCTGGTCTCTTGTTTAGCTGGCATTGCCTTGGGGCATAACAGACCCTTTTATCTTGTCACCCTAATGTGTGTGTGTGTGTGTGTGTGTGTGTGTGTGTGTGTGTGTGAGAGAGAGAGAGAGTGAGTCAGAAAGACAGAGAGCAAAGGAGAGAGAGATAGCTAGTGAGGAGATAGAAGGATCAATACTAAGTCGTCAGGAGGTCTGGCAGTCCCAGAGAGAGAGGGAACAGGACACCCAGCGGAGAGTAGAGAGGGAGACAAAGTGAGAAAAAGGAGGAAGGAATAGGGAAAAAGATTGGGGAGAGATGGATGGGGGGGCTAAAAAGTAGGAGCACATGAGGGTTGGAAATGGGAAAGGAGAGAGTAGATGTGGGGAGTGATAAATTAGGTGACACAGGGGAGTGGAAGAACACAGAAGGAAACGGATAAGGCAGGTGAAAAACTGTCAGAGAAGTGGGAATTGTTGTGATTCTGGTGGCAACAGGTGAAAATTAGAAAAGAACTGAGGGGCATTTTTATTTTTTTTCAAAGCTATCGTCTTTAACAGCATCTATCCTTCTGTTTTTGTTCCAAAATATTCACACAAATTCTCTGTTCATCTGTCGTAAAATGAAAAGAAGAGACTTGAATTACACGGTTTATCTTTACAAATATCACGACTAATGTCCAGTTTGGCAGCTTAATCTCTTTGATGAAATGACAACCAGTGCTTCATTTCATTTCCTTAGAATTAAAGCGAGTGTGAATGCTTCCCCCCCTTGTGTCTCACAATGCCCTGGATACCGATGGTGGCTCCAGCTGGATTTACTGCAACCTCAGACTATGCCACCGGCTCTCAAGAACAGGTCCTCACAGAGACGGTGAAAAAAAGAAAAAAGAAAAAAGAGTTATGACATGGGTTTTGATGCATGATTCAGCAAACATAAACATGGAATGAGGGGAGAAATAAAATGTTTCCCACTAAGACTTAAAAGCTTTGACTCAACACCTATAATGAATATTTAACCTCCAGTGACCCTACCCTCCATATCTTTGTAAATGATTTATTGTTCTTCCAGCTTCCTGTCTATTTTTATACCCTTTGTCTCTTTTTGTGGTTTCATCTCCTTTTTATCCTATTTCATTTTCTTTATTCTTGTTTGTTAGTTTACAACCAAGAGAGAATTGTGAGTCTGGCAGCTGCAAGTGAAACCGTAAAGGTGAAGGTTTAAAAAAAAAAAAAGACAAAGAAATTATCTTTTCTGTGAATTATCTGTGAATGTCGTCGACCATAATTATCTTGGCAGAGTGTATTTCATCTGGTGATGATTAAGTATCTTAATGGGCTCTGGGAATAGTATTATTTAATGCAGGAGAATAAAATGGGAAATGAAACCCTATTATTATGAAATGAGGAATTCCTCAAGTTGAGGAATTCGAACTGTAATTTTCTTTATACTTCGGCCAATAATGACCCAGGTTTCTTAATGAAGGAAAAAGCTCCAAGGCATAATATGGCTTTTCACAATGGTATTTAGTTTGAAAAAAGGGTTTAATACAATGTCTTCCCTTCGCTAATGCTTTATTCGGAGTCCAGCAGGAAAGTAAAATTAGTATTTTATGTTTTAAGACATAATTCTGCATAATTATTCTTTGGTGCTAATCAGCTAGCTGCAAAAGGGAGCAAGATTAATTGTAATTAGCACAGACAATTTTAAACATACAACGTTAGTCAGATTATTAAGCTACAGTTATTCAATGGCAGAAATACTGGCGTCCGTATTGCAATTTCAGAAGTCAGTAGAATACTATTTAGAGTGAAATAAGGTTATAGGGATACTACAACAACAGCCACTGCTACTTAGAATGTTATATTTTATTGAGGCTTGTGCCACCCTCATGAATGTGCTGCTCTGAGTGGTGAGCCATTGTGCTAATACCAGAAAATGACGACTGAAATATATCTGAACAAGAAAGGATTTGATCCTCTTTCACATACTGACTAACAACACAGGCTGTGTAGTGTTATATAGTTTGAATTTGAAACTGCAAACCGTGAAATATAAAATTTTACACATAAATATCAAACACTTGTATAATGATGCAAAAAATAGCTTTCAGGCTTGCATATTTAGGTCAACAAGTTCAGCATTGACATTTTTTTGTAGTTCACTAAATGGTCTTTTTGCTAAAATGTCTTTTTATTACTTGAAGTGCCTTAGCTGCCTATTAGTCAACAAATTTGGCACTGAAGACAGCTTCATTTATAACAGAATACGCCTTTGCAGCCAGCCTCCCTCCCTGTCTGTCTCAAGGTTAGGGCTCACAGGGGAGGAGAGGCATCCGGTTACACTAATGCATCATGGCTGCTGGAGGACACACATGCACACACCTCGTCACAGACTGTCTCACCCCATCTCTCTTTTTCCCCCTGCACACACTCCTGTGAGCTGATACCCTTGTGCAGGTCAGATGTGTGGCCGCGGCCTTCTTCTGGTGTACTCTGACTACCTGCAAGTCGTCTGCTGTCTGTCTCTGGCCAAATGCCATGTGTCCAGAATTAAACCAGAGTTGTGCGCAATCACAGGAATCCTCTCTGAGGTTAATCAATGGAACAGCTCTTCATTTTAGGCAAATAGGACGCCCCGCGGTCGGCTGTGACTAAATTGATTGGTAGTCCCGTGATTTTGGAGATTACACATTACAGATGCTTCTGTGATTTTTGCAGGAAGGCAACTACTGTTCTTTTAGGCTGCTGACTTTCCTTCTGAAGCCCATTAAATGTGTTCATTCGCTCAAGTAAAAATTCCATTTTAACAAAGCAAGAGATGAAAAGTTCAGCAGGCATTATTTCAGCAAGCCAGCAGAAAAGTCTCAGATATGGCTTTGAAATCAGATCAGCGGATGATACGTTCATCCTTTTTTTTTTTTTTTTTCTTGTAAGTCACAGTGAGCTGAGGATTCAGAAGGGTCAGCCAAACTGCCTCAAGCCTGCACATGTCACGATGCTCACATTCACTCCCTGAAAGACATAAACCCTATTTATATTCCACATTCATCATCCCTTTCTTTTTATGCATTGTTTGGCTTGGCTTAACAATCAAAGTGAAGCTTTTTGGACATAAAAAAAAAAATCATTTGGTGTGATAACCCTTCTGCTTACTAACTTTGATCTTACACAGCCATATCAGCTGCATTGGATACTGAATGATCACACAAAACACGGAAATGTTATGGAGGTTCTTGAAATGTTGAGTTGCCATGACTTTTATTGCCAAAATAAAGCCTGACTCAAGTATATTTATCTACTCACTACAAGTATGTGAACTCATCTGATGTAAAAAAAAATAAATACATAAATAAAATAAAGACCAAGCTGTTATTATGAAACCCCGATTTGAAGGCGGATGCTTTAAGTTGTACAAAGAGTTGCATCTATATTTGAGACATTCGTTTTTAAGTAAGAAATACAATAGTTCTTCATTTGTTCTTACACATTTGGACAAATTTGAATTGAACATATTTTAAGAGAGACTTTTTTACAACTCAGTTTGAGATTTATGAACCACTATTCTATTTGTGAAGACATAAAACTGGGACATGTTTCTGTTTTTGGTTTTAGAACCATATTTCTATTGGACAAGCATAACATCCGTAATGTAAGGGTGGATCAGACATGAAATTGCTTATTCTACACTGATTGTCAATTATTTAGATGCCTTTATAACTTGTGAATCATTCTTTAATTCTTGTGAATCCAATTTTGGGTTTAATTCTGTTTCATGAGCTGGATTTTTTTTGGTACATGCCTAGAATTTTCTAATCATTCCGACAGAGCATTTAGTCGCGTAGAATAAGATTCAAACTTGTGGGTTTCTGTAAAAAACTGCAAATGTCCATTGAAAGACCAAGTATTGACCTCTGATTTACAGAAATGACCAGTGGAGAAAGAGCTCCTCTCACTCCTCACACACATGAGCATGGACGCAAAAATAAAACCCACTCTCTCACGCACACACACTCACTCTTATTCCCAAGTGTAGTTAGAGGGCCTTAGTGTGAGAGCCCAGAGGAAATGCAGACACAGCAGAGGACAGGCTATCCATTGATCCGGGTATAGGCTCTCTCCTTCTCAGGCTCTCCTCTCCGTTCTCTTTTAGTGCTCTCCCACACTGTCTCTGTCCCACCATCTCCCCCTCACTCCCCAATCTCAACCTCTCTCTTTTTCCTAATCTTTATGCCATCTCCAGCCTAACCTCCTACATGAAGTTTTGTATTCTTGTGATCTGCCACCCCCTCTCTTATTATATCATACATTTTCTCTCCGTTGGCCATTTCTCTTACCTCTTCTCCTCTGGCTGTTTGTATCTAGCAGCAGAGCTCTCTCTCTCTCCTCTTGTGGCTGCATTTTCTGGTGCCACATCTCTGTTTATTATCCTTGTCTGCCAAAAATAACCCATTCTTCCTCTGCCTCTTTATTTTCGTCACTTCTCTTCAGACTGTCCTCTTGGATAGCCTCTCTGTATTTTCTACTTTTCCATCTTTTCCGCAATTATGCATGATAATGAAAAAAAAGTGACTTGGATGAAAAAAAATATTAAAAAAGGTAAGATGAGGATTATTGGAGGGAAGCAAGATCAACCTTTTGATAAGGTGATGTAGAGCTGAATGTGAAGCTGTACACTAACAGGGAAACATGACATTGCAGTGTTGGTATTGAGCATTGTGATGAAGGTATTGATTGCCATTAACCCACATTTCCTTCTCTACTTTCTTTCATTTCCTCCATCATGTCCCCTCTTCTGACCCTGAGCTTTAGGATCTTTGTTACATAATCAGATATGTGATCAATTTGTGATCACTGTCTGAATGCCATTAGCTGTTAATGTTAAATTTAGCATCTGCTTTATGGCTTCCCCTTATGGCTTTTTAATTTGATTGAGTCATTGTATCTTTCAACGGTTAACTGGACAATTCTTTACTTAACATGAATTTAATGAAGAGTAATTTGATCACTTTTATACTACATGTAAAAAAAAAAAAAAGGTTTTTCAACATTTGCAACAAAGACTATAATGAACATAAAATACAATACATGAAAAAGCCATTTTGAAATTGATTATTGACCAGATTCTTTACAAAACTTGTGGATTTGGCTTCTTTTGCTTTTGGTTGGTAGATGTTAGCAAGTTCAGGTGAGCAGCTAATTTGTGTTTGCCATTTTCTGATGTGAATGGCATGTTTTCATGTCTTTCCTATTTAACATTGTGGGTGCCAGTACTAAGTTTCTGTCTCGCACTACATTTATACCCAACATGACGGGACGTCACACATTATTAAGCACAAGTTCCCAGATACTCTGATCAATTAACAAAAAGAATAACTTAAGTATAATTTTTTTTACAGAAATCTTTAGGAGTGATTTCATATAAATTTAGCTACTTTGAATTAATTTATTAAAATTTTAAACAACTAAATAAATATCATAAAATTACAAAATTGAACGTTTTCTCAAACCTGAACCGAAGTATTCCATCTTATATATTTTTTAAATATTGAAAAGAAAAAAAAAATGTTTTATCCTACAGTTTGAAATGTACCCTAACACTCCACTAAAATAGAAATGAATGAGGAGCTTTGGGCAGTGAAAAAAGTGTTTATTTAAGGTAGATATCTTAAGAAATGTGCTTAAGTACGTTAACTAAAGACTGTGACAGAAGAGATGGAAAGAAGCAATTCTTACAACAGCGCATTGTGACACAAAGCTTTGATGTTTTTTTTTTGTGCTGTGTGTCAGAATGTGCTATAGATGAGCTGAAAATAAATACAAAGCTGATGAAGAGGCCACAACATGCTCATATGCATTCACCCCGCATAATAGACTCTCAAGTGAATATTAAACCACACATCTTTCCTGTTTTCTACATTTTTTTCTCTCTCTCTGTCATCCCTTCATCACCTTTGTCCTCCTTTCTTCTGTCTCTGCTGTAACTCACCCCCCGACCTTTCGTTTCCTCCCTGCTCTGTTCCTGCAGGACGGGGTTTTTATATGAGCCATGTGGACCTCCCTAATGACATGTGGACCTGCGTGTGTGTGTGTGTGCGCGTGTGCGTGTGTGTGTTTTGTTGAAGGTGCTGACATGTGCATGTGTGTTTTGTGCGCCTTGGTGCGTATATTTGAAGTGCTGACGCATCCGCGTGCAATGGAGGTGCTGACGTGTCTGATCGAAGGTGCAGTCCTCTTCCCCTGAAGTTGTGCCGACAGACTGTTTTACCTTTGAAGAGGCCAATGAAGAGACGAGTGCTTGGGTTGGGTGCGGTACGGGAGGACGAAAAGGAGACCAAAAGTAGAATTGGAAAAAAATAAAATAAGATAAGGGAAGAATTAAGATTTGTTGAGGGTAGGAGGGACACGATGTTAAAAAGCGAAGGGAACTTACCATGGCTTACCGCTTGTTAACTACATGGCTTTCAGTTAGAGAGATATTAATGCACAGAGCTCCTTCTAAATGCATGAACTGTAAGAAGCAATCTGGAGAATGGTTGCAGTATGCTAAAGGAGAGAATGGGAAGAAGCAGAGATGATCAGAAAGAGGATGAAATGAAAGACAAGGAAGAGAAAGGGAAAGACCCCTTGGCATAAACAAGGTGCTTGAAATATCATGTTTCAGCCTCTCAAGACAGTGCAGAGATGAGAGGGAAGTGAGAGACAGAGAAAGGAGAGGTGTGGGGGGTATGTCACAGCAAAACGAGCCTTCCTGGGAGATGACAGGTTTTAAAGAGCACTGATTGGGGCTTTAAGTGTTACCTAAGGACCCACCTTGACTCAGAAGGGGCACACTACGTGCACAGAGGTTACCAGGCGGTTTCCCCCCTGCTAAAATGGACTCATACTGATTGTTTTCTGTCATATTAAGCATAAAAATGTTGACCACTCAAGTTAAATAAGCAATGCAAGGCAAAAAGAAAATAAATAAATAAAAGTATATCTGAAATTTAGACTCAAAATATGATTAAAATTTTGTCGAATTTTCATTTATTTAGAATATGCTTCAATGGCTGAATGCCTTAAGGGCCTAGATTTTAATTATGTTGGTTATATTTTCATAAACAATTTCTTCAAACTTACAAAGTTACAGAATCATTTCCTGAAAGGTCCTTGTTGTTAGTATTAATTGTGTTGATCTTCTAAAGCTAACACAATGATCAGACGCATCTTGTTTTCAGTGGTATAAAATCTATAGCATGATGAAGTAGTTTTCTAAAATGTCCTGATTTGGTATTGTTGAGGAAAGAGTATTGCTTAAAAAATATTTCAGATTTTTTAATTGTGATTAGCAAGAACTGCAATGGCACATGGTACTCGCAATGTATTCATATTTTTGTTTTATATTGTCATTTATTCAATAGGACCATGTAAAGCAAAAATAACACTTATGTATGTAAGAAAAACTTAGAAAGTCAAAATAACAGAAAATGGAAACAATGACGAAATATGAGCTTTTCTTTGCAACTAAAGGTGTTGTGTTCCATTTACCATTATTTACAAAATAATTGTATTTGTCCATGTACTTTTAAAATTAATATGCAGTTTGTTTTCGAACAGACTGTCCTTTTCAGGTCCTAGCTCATGCAGCAAACTGTATTTCCTCAGCCTCTCAGCCCTGCTGCTCCACTGAAAGGGAATGGAAATTACAAAAAATAATCATTCCAAACAGAAGTACACAAAGAAATTGTCTGTTGACTGAAATTGGCCTTTTTTTCAGCTTTTGTCGTTTGACAAGTGACTGGCTGGTTAGAAACTGAAATATCCAATCATTTTATGATCTGTGAACATAACGTCTTTACTCGTTACTTAGTTGGTCTGTTAACACTCCTCCATGTAGAGGTTGTTTCTATCAGAAGAAGACTCGAGATTTTCAAATAGAGATGTTAGAAGCTATGAGGAAGCCATTGTTTCTACATGTTGAGACGTGTCTGCAGTTCACTCATGCTATTCGAAAGAGCAGGTCTACAGCAGATAACAAGAAGGCTGAACAGACTGCTTAAACGTTCCTCTGCTTTCCAGCCCAGTATGTTTGGGATGTGCCAGAATTTGAAGTCTTGATTGCATTTGGGTAAACTCAGTCAAGGTAATGATCTACATTCTGTATGAAGCTCTGAAACGGCTATTCAGATATTGTTGTTTGGTTTCTATGAAAAGACAAAATCTGTTGACATTATGACTTTAGTCATCATTGTTGTAACATGTTACTAAAACACTGCTTTTATTGCACCTATAGTCTCATGTCTAAGGTGTGACATCTCCGCTGCAAGTACAAATAATATTTGTTTTGCTTGCGGAAGGCTCTTATCTTCTTTTTAATTTTCTACTTCTTAAACAGATAATGGTGTGCTCTAAAAATTGATACCTGCAACTTAAAGCTTTATCAAAATAAGAGAAATCTGCTGCAAAATTCCAAAATATGCTCAAGTTGTTTTTGTTTTGACAGGTTTGATTTACATAGTTTACAAATAAGTTATTTCAGCAAAGGCATGGGTTTTACTATACTCCGAATGTTGCTGCTCATTCAGAATTAAGCAGATGAGTCGTTCCAGTGACACAAGTGGTGCAACTGTTGATAAAAATTGTTTCACTCTCTACAATCCCACTTCTGAACTGTAGGTATCGGCAGAGAGAAACTACTACTGCTATGCAGCAAGAACATCTGGAAAAAAAAAAAAAAAGCGGCCATACAAGAATTACCCTTTTCATAAAGAGGCATAAAACATTTAAAATGTTTTGGAAATGACTTGGGTAGACCTTTTAGTGAAGGAATTAAAACATGTTTTGTGATATGTATTATAGGATTAATAACGAGCCCAAGAGTAATTAGAAGCAGAAAAGCATGTCAAGCATTTAACCATGAGGTCACGGAGGTCTTGTTTTTGCATCAGGTGTTAATTTATGTTAAACATGTGCATGCTAATTTTCACCGAGCTTGCTGATATCTGCACTACATTCTCTGTGGTGTAATTCCTAATGATTTATTTTTTTTCATATAGGTTGTGGCCTCCACAACATTGCACTGTAACACTGAATCATATCAAGAATATGTAATATGTGTCTCTCCCTTGTGCAGTTGTATATTTCTAGGAACGCAGCACTCTGCGGTGGTCTAGAAGTAGTCTCTAAAGTACACAGAATGCCTTTGATGTTGTATGGCAATGTTTGTATGATGAAAGGAAAGGAAACAAGAAAGCAGTGATTTACTGTAACAGACAGGAAAGAAAAACGGTAGCGAGCAAAAACACTCCCAACACAGATAAAGGGCAGCCTGCTTGGTGTGTAGCGGTAAAGAAGAAAGAAAACGAAAGAAAATCGTTTAACTTTTTATTAGTCATTTTTATTCATGCAGTAAAGAATGTTTGAAATTGGAAGAATTAATCTATGTCATTGTTAGGTTGATGATGTAAAATGTTTTTTTTAATGACTTTTAAAAGCATATTTTTCCTATTTTTTGAGAGTTTCTCCAAGGGCACATGTTATGTGACTGTAGATGTATGTTGGTTGATGTGTTTCACAACGAAGAATGAGCAAACATTTCTGGCGCAAGACGTACAAATCTTGGAGAGATACAGACCACATTATGCATGCAACACTTTTCAGAAGTGCAACATTTTGTTGCTCTACCACACACACACATACACACACACACACACACACGCACACACACACACACAAAAATCACCAAAAGTAGAGTTATGTTGAATAATGTTGTAAAGCTCCACAATTTAATTTAAATTATGTATGGCCTCAAATTTAGAGGGTCATAAGGATAAACTCTGTTCTTGCATTCATAGATCTACATGAGATAAAAGCAACATGTAGTGAATTGTAATGTGTTCACACTCAGGTCAAGTGTAATGAGTTTAATATATTTTGTCAAAATTGGAAAACAACACTGGACTAATTGGAGAAGAAGCAAAAAAAGTGTGCATAGATTACAAACTACACGTCTGCATTATAGGTAAATGTTCGATAGATGTAACCATAAAAATTCCCATGGAATCCTTGAACTTTATAATACACTTTTATTTATCGCGCATATGCGCCGAGCCCTAGATTTCGAACTGTCTGACGGGATTGCTAGTTAACGGTGATTGATGCCCGCAGTCCCTCTCTGTTGTTAAGGAGGGATGAGGGAGAGCAAGTGATGTAGATCGGATGAGAAGCTGCCTGCTGGTATCTGACTTCAGGAATGGTGATTAAAAACACATTATGACAAAAGCAACATCTGGTGGTGCATTTGATGCATCAACCCGAAAGTCTGCGTGGATGCTGCATTACCCTGTCAGATCAAACTCTGAACTCTGTTCTAAACAACAACCAAAGAGGACAGTGTCAGCATCCTATTGCTTGTGATGCTTTGAGATCATCCATTAACTACGTGTCAGTTTTATAGTGTATTGCAGCCTGCTGAACATGAGTTTTAAACACAGAAAGGACATTTTGTCCTTAGCGCTGCCGCTAATTGTGGTTTAAGATGCATTTCCTTTTAAGTAAATTACCAACTTTCACTTTGTGAATGTTGTGCATGAATGACAAATTATAGTAAAGGTGCATTACGTGAGACACGTGTTTTAAACACTTGCATTCTGGGTGCCATCAATGCACTTTATGTAAGCTTTGTATTTTGCCTTTGTAGTTTAATTTTACATTTAAGGCGGTTATAAGAGCGGAGCAGAAGAAAAGAAAAAGTGAATGCTCTGCCAGGCTATGAATTGCTAACACATAAGCAAGGAACTATCAATGGAGAAAGATGAGTGCAAATTAGCCAACAAGCTTCAATAACTATTTTTTTTTATTATGTATGATTAATCTGAGAAGAATAACAGCTGGAATCAGAGAGTAAAAAACTATAACAATTTATTTACAGCCTTTTCATGCACTGCTTTTGACAGTGTATAGGAGAGTACACAAAAGTAAAATGGACATTTCTGTCCCCAAAAATATTAATCTCTAAATCGTTTTTTCCAGGGCTGTAGCGGGTAGGGTTAACCTACCTTCCTGCTGAGTTAAATTAAAACAGACTTATTTGAAATCTTATAATCCTTTCTCCTAATGCAACACAAAGCCCATGAGAGAAAACCTCAGAAGACAAACTTCCTCATGATGTTCTGACTTCAGTGAACCTCTGGCTAAAGCTGCAACGGTAAATCCATGATGTTGCTTTTTGTAATCGCATATGTTAGTGTGACGGTGATGCAAGATTCACAAACAGTTCAAACTAATATGTATGCTCACAGAAAACAAGTAAATCTATATTTTCTTACGGTGCATTTGGATTTTTTTTCATGTGCATCAGAAGTCAAACATATTCACTGTAGGTATTTTCTGAAATGGATTCGTTGTTTATGTTTATTGAACTGTTGCTTAATACCATCTTTCTGAGCATTTTTTATAAAAAATCTAAAAGTAGAGACCTGCAGAATAAAGCACTCTGAGAGCCCAAAGGGGCAGGGAAAAGGGCTACCATACATCAATCCAGTCCATTTAAGCCATCTCCCTGCCAGAATGAATGAATGAACAGGTTAGTCCTGAAAATGGATCAGAAAGGTCAATAAAGTCTAACAAAGCTCCAAGAGAGTAAGAAATCTGATTTCTTCTTTGTCATGTGGGACACAACCACCAATTTAAGTGCAGTTCTGCAGCCATTTGACATTTATGAGACTTTTTTCTTTTTTTTTTTTCTTTTTTACTTTAGCGATTTTTGCACCAACATAACTAATCACTTCTGATTTAACTGATGTTTTAAAATAATTTTAAGTAAGGCATTATGTTTGGCATTTTTGAGATTCAAGTAACTCTTTCTAGGAAGCAAAAACAGGAAGTGTTATCAGTAAAGATTCTGTGGTTTTTATATCAAATTTTCATGTGGTTAACTGTAGAATAAACCAAGAACAAATTGGTTCTAAAAAAATAAAAGTAATGACCAAAAAACTACAGCCATTTCAGAACAACTTGGCCACCACCAACGGCTATAAAGGCCATCATTCTTTAACATGTACCAAGATCAGATGAATAATTTCTGCTGTGATGCTGCTGTCATATCATTTTGTTAATAATTTGTTTTGCGGAGTGTAGATGTTTAACATCCCCCCCCCCCCCCGACACACACACACACACACACACACACACACACACACACACACAATATAAAGATTTAAAGCACATTCTCAGATCTGAGTCCATGTTCTCCAGAGAATATGTTACAGTTCATGTGCACAGTAGCTTAGTTAGTAGCAAAGGATCT
>NW_015113450.1:285857-289837 GCF_001443285.1 Poecilia latipinna | reverse complement strand
CGGTTGCGCCATTTCTTTTTGTTAATAATTTTTTTTCTGGGGGGTAAATGTTTTACTCACCCCCCCCCCCCCGACACACACACACACACACACACACACACAATATAAAGATTTAAAGCACATTCTCAGATCTGAGTCCATGTTCTCCAGAGAATATGTTACAGTTCATGTGCACAGTAGCTTAGTTAGTAGCAAAGGATCTGACTCTAGGTTTGTGGTGTGGTGGGGTTGGAGTGTTGGGGAGACTGGAGGGGGTGTAGCAGAGTGGTTAATCCTAACTTGTTGTTCTACACCAATGGCCTAGACTTTCACTTCTTTTCTTAGACACTGTTTTCTAATCTCCTGTGTTTTTTCTTTTTCTTTTTATTTGTGTTTCTCCAGTGATTCCTCTCTCTTTCTCAGATTTTGCGACTCTGCTTTACCATTTGGTCCTTTTTGTACTGCATCTCTTTATTACTCTTTTTTTTTTCTCCCTTCCCATGCGTGCATATTCATCTAATTTTGTTTCCATCTCGCTCTCCATATCCTTCTCTTTCTCTGCCTCACTTATTTTCAGGCTCTATCAATCTATCTGCCTGCCTCCCATTTAATGAAAGCCCTTGGTATTGGACTAATCCAGTAGCAGCGTGTTCGATGTCTCCCTCACTTCATTTCTCTGTATCTCACTGCTCATCCTCCATCTCAACATTTCTCCCTTACCCCCTTCTAATGAAAGCCCCCCACTATCTCTGTAATCCAGTGTCTCTCTCCCTCCACCTTTCTGTTGCTCTTTCTTTTCCTCTTCCTCTCTGCAGACTAATGAAAGTCTGTGGTGTTGGTCTAATCCCCTGGCTGTGTGCTCACCGCCTCTTTGTTGGTCAAATCTGACTAATGCCCTCCGTCTCACTCTGCAGCACAGGAACCTCTTACCTCAGCCCTCAACGAGACACACACACATAGTTTCAGACATCAGAGACGACATAAAAAAAAACAGACGACAATGAAATGACGACTTACAAAACTAATCATATCTTATAACTTTTCCTTATTTTGCTACAATAATTTCCATCATTTGGGATTTACTCTAAGAACAAGAAAAAGTAGCGCATAATTGTGACGAGGAGGGAAAATAATGGTTTTCACAAATATCTTGCGAATAAAAATCTCAAAAGTGAGATATTCTTTTGTATTCAGCACCCATGAGTCAATATCTTGTGAAACCCCATTTGTAGCAGTTAAAACTGTCAGACTTTTGGGGAATGTATATCAGCTTTGCACATCTAAGGACCTTTTTTGAGGCTAAACTCAGTCAAGCTGGATGGAGACTGTCTGTGAACAGCAATTTTCAAGACATTCTGTAGTTTCTCATTTAGACTTAGATCCCAACTTTGACTGGATCATTCTAATACATTACTATACTCTGACCCATAATATTCTTTTGTGATTGAGCTTGTATGTACCTTGTTGAGTTTTATGCTCCATCCAAGAGGTTTCAAACTAGAATTGCCCTGCATTCATCATCCTCTTTGACCAATTTCCTTGCGTTCAGGGAGATGTGTAGAGATTTGCATGTATGCCATGAGTTTAAATATTGGTCTCATCTGACGGGTACCTTCTTCCACGTGTTTGAAGTGTCTTCTATATCAAATTGCTACAAATTGTAAGTGATACTTCTTTTGTCTTTCAGTATTTTTTTTCTAGAAGCTTTTCCAGATTTCTAAAGGTACAAGTGTCCTGTTGTTAGATTCTGAACTGCTGATCTCTACAGCCTTTTCCAAAGTCACTGTAAGTCTCTTGTCTGCTTCTGTGTCAGCATGCAATGAGTATTTCAAGCAATACTGCAATACCACATGGTGGATAGCCTTTTTAAATCTCACATAGATTGGCTTTAGGACTTAGGTGAATGCTGAAGGTAATCAATTGGAATGGATTTTACTCCGAATATAAGGGGCTGAATACATAAGCACACCACTCCCTTGTCCTTTTTATTCTTATAAAACAAATATTTAAGCTTTGTATGTTGAGACGTAGAAGCTTATGTTGAATACCTTAATTCTTTTTGTTTCCTTTTTCTTCAGAATCAAGTGTTAAGTCTATCACATAAAATCTCCAAAGGCAGATCTGAAGTTTGTGGTTATGATCCATATGCTTTGGCAGTAATTATCGCATATGGAATACTTTTCCTGATGAGTTTTCCTGTGAAGCACAACAGTAAAGACAATAATTACCAAGTTGCTCTTTGATTTAGGGCTTCATTTAATTTTGTTGCTGTATTTGGCTGAGGAAACCAAAACCAGTGTTCCAGAATATTACCTTTTAATACCAACCATTTAAACCCTTAATGCTCTGTTTCAGTTATTTATTGATATGTTCTTTAATTGTCTTTGCATAATGAACTAATACTTGAGTTTTATATGCACAGGTTAATATTTTTTAAAATCGTATACAAATTTAGAGCACTATGCAACTTTTTCTGAGTGAAGTGATGCTGAATTTACTGAAGTATTTCTCCAACTTCCGTTTTTGGGAACTTATTACCGTCTTGCTTCAAACATCTTTTGCTCTTAGCCATCTCTTTGCCCTGCAATTCTTCTTTTACCGGCTTGGCAACACTTTCGTTCACCGTTTAACCTCTGCCACGCTGCCGTTATTGAAACACTGACTAGGCTTGTTTTTAATGTCTGCAAACCCTGTTGGTTTTCCTTTGGTTTATTGCAGCACATGACTGCCAAACAGGCTCACAAATCACTGACTAGGAATAAGGCACTTCACATTCTCCTTATAGGAAGCCTGGAAACTATCGCTGTAATATTTTAAATCTGGTATTCTACACTACAATTCCTGTACAGTGTTGCTTTATTGGCACGACTTGTGCCCATAATTTTTCTTGGAGCCCAGCAAGCTGAAATTCTTGCTCTAGATGTCGTATAGACAGAAATTCTTCTTCAGTTTAGTAATACTTTACTTTTCTTTAATTAAACAAGATGTATACCTTAAGATTGGATCACAAAATCCTCCCAATAACACTCAGTAGAATATGTCAGACAGTTTGCCTCGTGAAAATTTCAATTTTCTTTTGAGTCAGTGTTCATCTTATCCAAAAGGCTCTTCAGGAAATAGCTGTGTCCACGAGCTGAGCTTGATCTGACCTCAGTTCACCTAAGTTGTAGAGGCATAGCCACCAGGCAGCCAACTAACCCTGACGCCTACACACAGTTCCTCATTCTTCACCATAGTTTCAGTCAGGCAGTACACAGGTTGCCCTCCAGTGACTGATCCATCATGAGGGAGAACACTGACCTTATTTAATATCACTGATGTTTTTTAATTTCCATGTCTCATATTGATGTGCATGTACCTATTCTGTGAATTTATGTAATTATTTATTTGCAGAAGCCTAATGTCAAGGATTACAGATAACAGTATGCTCATGTGTATTCTTGGTTATGTGCATTTTCAGTGAGGTAGGAAAATGTGCTGGATTTATGTTTGTGAAGATGGTAATGTTTGCTGAAATCAGCGTTTAGATTTAAATGCGTGTGTCTGTGTGTGTTTCCCTCCCATTGCATTTTAGAGTTAGTTCTTATGCAACTCTCACAGTGTTTGTGATGTTTTCAGTCATTAGATGGCCTGTTTATGGAGAAGCAATAAGTCATGACGAAATCTAACCAAACACAAGGATGTGTTTATCAGCAAGGGAAAGCTGTTTCAGACCTTGCACATTTTAGCTGTGGATGTTGCATCAAGGTTAAACTGATTGCCTTCTCCTGGCAATTATGGCTAATTTGAGTTTTAACACATCCAGTGGCCGGAAGACTTTATGCTGTGAAAATATTTTGTATTTATACAGCTTGTGTCCCCTGGACCTTTCTGGAAACGACAATGATTTAACACATTTTGCATTTGGTCTAAGCATTTCTTTTTTTTTTTTTTTTTTTTTTTTTTTGTTATGGGTTTTTTTTTGGTTTTTTTTTTTTTTTTTAAAAATTTTAAAAATTTTT
>NW_015113450.1:253634-281467 GCF_001443285.1 Poecilia latipinna | reverse complement strand
TGACCTTTTTGGGAACGTCAATTTTTTAACTCATTTTTGATTTGGTCTGAACTTTTTTTTTTTTTTTTTTTTTTTTTGCTTTGTCATAGGATTCTTTTTGGATTCTTTTTTTTTCTCTAAATAATGTATAACTATTCAGACATTTGTAGCATCAGATAACTTTTTCTATCCGATACCTACTCAAATAACTGCTTGTTGCTTTTCTCATGCAAAAAATGGACACTGCAATTTTTCACAAAGCCTTAACTTAAGGAAATCTGCTCTTCATACACTTTTGGGAAATAAAGCCGAGTTGTTGCAGTGTAGATGTTGTTGTTTATTTGTAATCAAGCAATCAATCAAATTTTATTTGTATAGCACATTTCAGCAGCAAGGCATTTCAAAGTGCTTTACATAATTAAAATAAAAACAGCATGTGACATTGAATAGACAATGAGAAAGAGAGAGATTTTAAGATTTTAAGAAGTAAAGGCATCCGATTCTCAAAGTCCAGCACTATTGTTGACATGCCATTAATATCAAATGTCTAGAGCAAATATTTTCTTGTGGAATATGCACAGTGCTTGTAGCTAAAATGTTCGCTAATGTTAGCATGCTAGCCAATACTTGTAAATATGTTGCTGTTTAATTTTTTGGTTTACCAATAAAACTCGCTTTACTTGTTTTGTTTAAATGGTAGTTTTCAGTTGTGCACTTTTATCAGCTGTGTACCCTAGCTTGCCACATGTTGCGCTCTTTCTCCAACGGTTTCCATTGAACAATTGATGATTAATATAGTCTATGTCTATGCAGTACATATGGCCTTATATAGCCTGTGCTATCAATGCAACAGAGATCTTAAATGTCAGAATTTCACAGCCGTTACTTTGCTTCTCTTTTCTATCCCTAGTCTTCTAAGCACAGCACATAAATGGAGAAGACCATATTTCAAACAGATTCTCTCATGTGGGAAGTTAAACATGTACAAGCCAGCCAAAGGTGAAATTCAAGCCTGCCAAGGGAGATTTTCAGCTTACAGGGACTCAGGCATTCCTTTATAAAGGGTGTGTAGAAGGAGTGAATATATAAGAAAGACTCCTGTGATCAAAGAAAATACAAGACTTTCATTACGTTTTACCACAAAAGTCTGTAGAGAGTGTTGTTAAAATTGATCCAGTATGTCAAGCTGAAAAAGCAAATTACATGGTGCTGGGCTAAAACAAATTGAAAAAGTCATTTTGAACATATATATATATTTTTAAAAAATAACAGATCATTTGAAGCTCCTCTCAGAAAGTTGACTTTCCATATTTGAACGAATATGAAGTCAAAACCCCCAAACACAGGGAAATGAATAAGATAAGGGTTCATAAAGTTGAACTGAGGTCAGATGACATTGGAACAGACATAAATAGATATTAATAAAATAGACTCACAACCCCACAGTCATAGAGAGCATAAACAGATAGCGCTGCAAGAGACGGTTGAAAGGTGTTCCCAGCTCTTTTGGCATCCTCTCCAACTTCCTATCTAATCTGACAGAAGCCGCTATGCAATCAGCTCCCCTGCTCCTTGTCCCCTGCCTTCAGTGTAAAAACCACAGAGGCATCAAGCAGAGAGCAGCGGAAAAGCAGGGGCGTTAATCCACCCGCCGGTCTGCAAACCCTGGGTTTTAGGCCAGACTCTGATGAGTTACTGTGAAAGAGGAGGAGGAGAATTGGGTGGAATATGAATAAGAGCCAAGGAAGAGGGTATCATCTTGCTGTGCACCACATATTTTATTACAGTCAAGAGTTCATTTTTACCTACTCTGCTAGCTTCCCATTATTATAATACAGCAGTTCACTTATTTCACTCCATCTCTGTTCACCTTTCATATTGCTGTGGTTCAAGTAAAGCTATGCACACACATCTCTCATGGTCTCTTATATAGTGTTCAATGTGACTGCTCATCTTTTCCCTTCTGACTCTTTCAGGAAACTTTGTTAATACTGCTTTGCCTCAGCTCTGTTGGCCAATGATCTCCCCAGAGTATTGCTTTTCGGCTTTATTACAGCTGCCAGTTCACAGAAAGACATGGATAATGTTTGAGTTATGCGAATGTGGAAGATCCAATCCAGACGCAGAAGTTTTCAACAGAGTTCAGCCGTCTTTTACGAAGATATGGGTAAATTTATGGCACTTCTTCCCACGGCAAAGTAATAACTTAGTTTGCTGTCATTGCCATTTGCTTGGCTCCCAATCTGCAAGATTGTGCAATAATCATCGCACCTTATTAAATAACTGTTACGACTGGGGTCGCAAGGTTAATTATACAAACATGAGTGTGCAGGTACCCGTCCCTGATTGGCTTTCCAGAAGACGACGTCTAATTGGCTGCTCCCGGAGGTGACGAATATAAAGGCTGCTGAAGCGGACTTCCTATGTTCCCTCCTCTACTCATCTCCACCTCTTTCTTTTGTTCATCTGTTGTCAGAGTTCTGGAGTGTAGGAGTGAGCTGCCATTTATGTTTTCTTAATTTTCTCATGTTTTTCTTAGTTAGGAAGGTAAGTTTTTATCCTTTGGTTTATTTACTTTCAATTAGGTAAGTTTCTGTTACTATTTAGATAGTTTCCTTTTGTTTGTTGTTTTCGGCTATAGCTCACTCTGAAGCCAAATACTCTGATTGTAACATCTTTATCAAAAATACATCTTTTTTAAAATAAATAATTATCAACTGTTCAACTTTGTGCGTGTCGGTTGTTGAGATCTGAGGAGGATGGATCCTTCATGTTGCGACCTGGCCACCCCTAGACTGGTCGCAACAATAACATTTGGAAAAGATTGTGTCAATTTTTAGAGCCAATCAAGATAGAAGATTTTTCTCCATGTGCTACTGTTTGACAGTTAATAATTCATTTGATCAGATTAATTTATTAAATAGATTTAATAAATTAAATTGCTCTTTTTCCACTAAGCGTCCTGTGCTTGCAGGCAGAAATAACAGTCACTTTTATTATTGGAGCATTGGGTAGAATATGAAGGAATAACATCTCTTTGAATGTTACAATCACTTTTAGAAAACATTACATTTTGTTATTCAATCTTGCTGAATTTATTTTTTTTTTCAATTCTTTTACTGGATTTTGGACATTTGACTAGGAAATACTTTCAAATCTAATTGTCCTTGCAGAAGTGAACAGGTGCAATGCATCTGACTTATTATGAATTAGCTAAACCCAGTGGTGCATAGTGGATCCCATCTTGTCACTAATTATTATTTACCATCTGCTACAACACTTTGCCATAAGCTGTTTGTCAGGCTTTAGAAATGTTTTGTAAATGCTGTCAGTTTCCCTTGGTTTTCTCTGTTTTTCTCTCCATGCAGTTGGAATCAGATAACATGCTATTAAAAATGCACAGTTCTTTTCTCACTTTTGGATGTTAAATCATCACATTGTCAAATATGTCAACAAAAAATATTTTTAAAATTGCTAAATGGCAGAACAATGAGCAATTTTTCTAAATACAACAAAAAAATCTGAAATCTATAAATATTTTCTTAGTATTTGGTAGAATTGTTTTTTAAGGTATATGGAGAGGCTCAGTTGTTCTGAGTATGTTTCAGCTCATTTCTTAGAATAGCTTGCTGAAATTTTGACCCATTCCTCCAGAATGCATAGGTGGAACTTGGTCATGTTTGCAGGCTGCTGAAACATTTGACTTTTCAGCTTTGCATATATGTCTATGCGACTACAATGAGGGTTGTGTGACGTGATGCCCAAAGCGTACACTGCGTTACCCTTCAGCTACATTGTAAGTAATTTGTCTGTCTGATCAGAATCATTTTGCACTTGTAAGAACTATTGCACTAAATATTTAACTTCCTGTCCTGATTTTTCACTTCAGACCGTCTACTTTGCTGAGTCTACTTGTCCTTCTGCAGTACGGATACAGCCATACGACATAATGTTGCCACCTCTGTATTACACCACTGGGATGGTGTTCAAACTCATTTTTTTTTTTTTTTTTAACACCATCCGTAGCTTTATCACTGTCTGTCAACTGGCTGTTTTTATCTTAGCTGGTTTCTCATTTGCCCAAATAATCTCCTTTGCACACCTAAGCGTTCACATGTCTAAATGTTCCATTTTACTGGACTGATTAAAAAATTTAGTTGACATGACATGCAGTCTTAATGTCAGAGAATTATATCTTTTAATATAACGCCTTTACGGAGCAACTAAGGTGCTTCATCCATCATAAAGAGGTTCTGGTAGTAAAGAAGGAGATAAAACTAAATCGTAGTAAAGAAGAGGAGAGGAATTAACATATAGGGACCTGTAATATTCCACTTAATTTGTTCTTAATGGGATATAAAGTGATGGACTGTCCAGGGTTTAACCAATGATTGCTGGAAATAGGTTCTGGCCACCCACCTCCCGAGCCTGTGAGGAGATATAAGCAGATATAGACAATGGATGGATGGAAAATAATGTAGAATTGTGACGAGAGTTAAATGAGGTCATCAACTGAAAAAGTCAAACTTTAGAATAATAGGCAGATAAAATAAGACCAAAGTAAGGAAAATAAGATATGTTTTTCTGAAGCTGCAGTCGCCTGAGAGCTAAAAGACAGTGAGCACTATCAGATCCTCGACAGAAAACAGTAGAATTTATTTGATTGCCTGCCATTATAGATAAGTGCAGTATTTTCACTAGGACCCATTTCTTTTGATAACGACTTGTCCTCTTTCCCAGGAGAGAGGTGAAAAAAGGCTGAGTGAGAAGGAAAATAGTCAGATAAATAAAGAAGTGGATGAAAGAGGGCTCTCATTGGTATTAGATCTGCTCACGTGAATACTAAATTATTCTCCATCATCATGTGGCTCTTTATCTGTCTCCCAACTTCTTTGGAGACATTTTATCTCGGTTTTTTATTTTTCATTTTCATTAATGTTGCCCTCACTCTAAGCTATTTCTAGTTTGTCCTTCATTTTTTCCATTGTCCCTCATAGCCACCTACCTATATCTCCTCTTTTTCACTTTTATCTTCATTCTCCCTCTCCTACCTTTCACAGCCTAATCTTATTCTTGTCAGAAGGAGAGCAGCAGCCTCCAAAGCCACGCAACTACTACAGAATGATAAAATGCTCATGTCCATGTTGGTTTGAGCCGTTTTGCTCAAACCAACATTTCCAAATGACCATAAATAAACGTTCTCTGACAAATTAATGTAATCTATTTAGCCGTAAACATTGAGTTTCTGTAGATCATGAATTGAACTTCATGTTCATGTTTTGTACCTAAACAATAAACTTGTATTTTTTTTTACATAACATTAACGCATGAATTTATCACCATAGAAAACTAAAATAAATAAACAAAAAAGGTTAACAGCTGCTATTGTTGAATTTTTTGATATTCCATCATCAAAAGCTTTTTGGGTTCAAATGGTTAAGGATTAAATTAATTCAAATGTACATATGACATGACGCATTGAATCTATATGAGTTCTGACTTTAAATGCCCAATACCAATTTCCTTTTTGTTTTTATTATTTTTGCTACGTCTGTCCTGCTCATTTTGACTTTGTTTAGTTTTTGTCATTTGCCAAGTAAAAACAGACATTTTAAGCAAATTATAAGTGTGACTGCAAGCACGCTCAGTCATTTGAAGGAGCCATTAAAGCAGCAGACTTTATATTTTAGTCACCTGTGCACCTAGTAATTCATTGCAAAATAAATCTTTTAAGTTTGACCTTTACGTCACTTAAATATGAAGGGAACGTGTCAGAAAGCCTCTCTCTTTAATGATAATCTAAGGATGACTGGAATGTTTCTCTGTAAACATTCAGATTTGTGACTCTTTACATTTGGAGTAGTGATGGTAGTAATAGGCTCTGGCCAAAGAACCAAAAAGTCCTGGGCATGTTTAAGAGGGAGGCTTTTGCCAATGCATATAAAGATATATCTGTAATTTTTTGGCTAGATATCATTTCTATCATATCAGTACAGCAATAAGAATGTTGCCTTTTCATAATGGAGTAGACCAGTGGTTCCCAAACTTTTTTTCCTGGGACCCCCCAGTGGTTTCCAAACTATTTCTGAGCCCTTCCTATGGCTTACAAATAGCTGTCTGGTTGAACGATGTGTGTGAGCGAAGGGGTTGGGGAGTAGATTCTTAGAGACTCCCTCTTATACTCAGCCCCGACTCCAGACGAACAAAAGTTGAACAGACGAATCAACTTTTTGGGGGGCAAAATGAATCGTAGCTGAACATAGACAACAACAGCCTACAAGCTACTTGTTAACAAGCTTAAGGTGCTGTATTGATATTAGCTAGTCATCTTTAGCTAACATTACCTGCATCCAACAGCTTTACTCAACTCAGTCGGTTAGTTTGGGGGAAAAACTGTGAAAAGTTCTTTGTGTTTTGCTGGTTTGCTGCCATAACTCTAACACACCTGCGTAGCTCTCCACAGCAGCAGCAGGTCTCCTTCACAGGTGGAAACCCAGCGCGAGCGTCGTAGCGCTCATGTTGCGTTTAAAGGCGGCTCGGAAAAACAGGTTACCACATGTTAACAACGTACTAAACAGTTTTAACTGCTGATAAAAGTGGCAGAGGACACAGATATGGAAAGTGTGGAAGCCCCTGCTGTATCAAACTGACAGAGGAATAACAGAGAGTTGGCCATTCTAAGGTAAAAACCCAGCGCATACAGTGTTCATGTTTTATTTTTATTCATCCTGATTGGTGCCTGCACCTCCCCTGCAATGGCACGGTGGCCCCCCAGGGGTCGCGCCCCACAGTTTGGGAAGCTCTGGAGTAGACTAACTGTTCACCACAGTGACTGAAAATAGAATGAAATGAATTATTGCCTAAAATATAAAGCTGGAGCTTCTGTAGGTTTTTGAACTGCTAAGTTTGGGAGATGAAGAACACTCATTATGTTAGTGTAGTATCAAAAAGATATGTTTTTTTTTTTCAATTTAGCTTTCAAAAATGAAAGTGAACTCTAATTTCCTAGAGCACAATGATGTTCTCTATTTGAGACACCTACTGCTTTTATGAACATTTGGAAATCTTTTAGGATAATTAGTTTATAATAAGAATTTCTGTCAGCTCATTTGATAATTTCTCCTCTTATTCGCCAGTTCCTTTTTATCAATAGGTTTAGTGATGGATGCCCAACTTTTATCTTTTTTTAAATTTGTATAGTCTTACAAATTTAATTTAAATGATGGTCTAGATGTACAAAAATATACATTTCAACATTTCAGATACTTGGACTGGTTAGCTATGGAGAAACAAAACTTGTCAATGAATCACTTTAGGTGTTTCAACAACTAAACATAATTCCTCTGGTACTGGAACCTACTTTTTTCTTCTTTTTTTTTACTTTGCAAATTCACAACCCTTTCACCAACAGAAACGAATCTGTGGTGTATAAATTTTGCTTTCCTCTGAAGTTCACAAGTCAGATCAGCAAAGTAACTCCGTGCTGTATGTGAATGTGCACAGAGAAACTGCACAGTCACTCATTTCCCTTCACCCTCATTAAAAAGTAGTGCTGTTGTACATCGAGGAGTAAAGCAAGCGGAGTAAGGTTAACCTTGAAAATGTGCTGCTTTTTTGTCTAATCTTCTTCCCTTCTCTAAATAAAAAAAAAATTAAAAAAAACCTTTCTGAAAGGTGCTGGGGGCTCAACGAAATCAATAGATCACTCAGGCTGCAAATGTATTATCTTACAAGTGAAAGGGGAGGGAGATGAGGTGAGGAGGTGGGAGTGCAGGGGAGGGATGGAGTGAAAGGAGAGATGAAGGCAGAGGATAGAATGCAGAGGAAGTGAGGGATAAGGGGTAAATGGGGTGAGAGTGGTGGATGTGAGATGCATCCAGCAAAGCAGTAATAAAAAAAGAAGTCAAAGGGGAGCAGAAGACACCCACAGTATGGTGTAATTGATCCGATTATTGGTTGGAAATGGTGTAGGTTGAGGCAGCCGGGTATTATCTTTTAGCCTGAATTTCTGTTTGACTGGTGTTATGCAGATGTTTTACATGGTGAATAGTAGGCAGAGTAAATCATTTAAAACATCAACCTAATCTATCTGAAAAGCCATAAATCTGCAGGACTTCACCTTGGCACTCAGACAGAAATTTTGATTGCAAAAAAAAGTAAAAAAAAATATATATATATATAATAGTGAATTTGTTTTATTTGTTAGTGAATAGTGCAATAGCCTTCTTTTTATCAACTAACCAACTATGCACAGAAACAGGTGTGGGAGGGGGAGCACTGCAGCATTACTCAGTCACTCAGGGACACTCTCAGGCATCTCAACAAAAACATTTTAAACTTTAGAAAGAGTTTTGAAGTTGTGCCTTTTTAAAACCTTGATATGCCCCAATACAATGATGCATTCATACACTACTTAAATGTTTGCATAAATGTTGTCAACATGTTTGTTTGTTTTTTTTTCCAAATCTTTTAGGAAAAAAACAAAACAACAATTAGAAATGCATATTTGCCGCTGTGCTTTGATGGAGATGGAGATTGTGTCTTACTTGATTAGATTTTTTGTTTGTAAATGTTCGTGATCAGTCACTGAGCCAGTTTTTCTTATTGAGTAATTTAAGTATCTATTCACTTCTGACTCATAAAAATGTTGTTAGTAAAAAAAAAACAACAAAACAAACAAGAAATTTCCCAAAAGCTCTATCTAAGTAACTTATGTGACTAATGTAACTATATAAAATGTGTGTGGTGTGTATTAAGCACATCAAGAACCAATAGGCCAAGGCATATTAAAAAAAAAAAAAAAAAAAAAAATGAAAGTATGGATTTGTTTTCCACTCTTGATTTGTTACTGAGTGACATCTAAAGAGAAGGGACATTGGATTTTATTCATCAGATTAACAATATATAATGTATGTTATATTGCCACATTTAAGTACTAAACATCTTCTACTAATCTCTTTATTTAAATTGAGCAAAACAATAGAAGAGTCTATGTTGGAGGAAGAAAGATTCAGGTGGTCCAGAGTTTGGAGCCAAACAGAGGAGCAGAGTGACTTGAATACAAAAGTGGCAGCAACAAAGACTTGTAGAACAAACAGTCCAAGCGACTAAACTAAGCACAGCTGTTCAGAAACATGGCTAATATTTACTTCATTTGTGATTTATTGCCATCTGCTTGGCTCACGTTGAGACAGGAATTGTGGCTCTTTTGGTCAGTGGGTAGGAAAATGTGTGGTCTGTGAACTGTGATGAGTATCACACCCTCACAGATAAGACATCATCCTTCTTGGCTCGCTCTTTGATGCCGTTTCAGCACAATTTGTCTTTATCTGATACATCTTTTACTGAATCATTGTCTTCCTGCAGGGCCATCGCACTAATTTATTTCAAGACTACCGAGCGCAATCGTTCACTTTTAGAAAGACTATGATTAAACAAAATAGCCATACGCAGTAGGCATGGTTAGAAAAAGTATGCCTCGCAGTGTGACAACGATACAGTGACAAAAGAAGCAGTTTTAAAATACATATTTTCATCTCATGCCTAACGATGTCATTGTCTGTGTGTACACTGCTGTGAAAAATGTACTGATCTAACATGACACTGAGGGTAACTCTTTCACTTTTTTCCCTCTGAAACACTCACAGCCACAAACTCGCATATAAACACACTTCCACACAGGCAGACGGATCAATATAGTGTCATTTCACACCTTGTGCAGCCAAAATTCTCCATCGTGGAGGCAGCAAAAAACACACGCGAACACCAAATACAGAAAGTTTGACAATCAGAGGCAGACAGATTGGGGCGAGGTGGGTGTTAGTAAAATGGTACAAATGGAGGGCTGAGGTGAAAAAAGGTAAATCTGAAGTGGCAGAAGCATTATGGCCTCTCGTGAAATGTTTGTGTGCCGCCGGTTGTGAAAATCGGAGCTTTTTTCTGTATTATTTCTTATCTCAACTATTGCCTATCTCACAATTTTGTTTGACAATATTTTCTCTCCTACAAACCCTACAAAACAATTCCTCGAACTGTTTCTTGAACACTTTTTGCAGTGTGTATGTTGGGTTACCACTGTAGTTGTGCAAAACAATTAAAATGTTTTATGGTGAAGACAAAAGGAAATTAACTAACAATCTGACAAGACTGGTATATTGTGAGAATGTCTATAGGCTGAATTTGATAGAGCACTTCCTTTTGTTTTCTTCTTCGGTGGTGTATAAAACGAGACACCACTTTTCGGTTCTTCATGATTAACATATGCAAGCTTCTGAGTGTTGGTGACAGACAGATGCATGAAATCTGTCCTTGTTTAGCTTCCCTTGTTCTTGCGTATGCATCGTCTCTCTCACTTGCCCACTCAACGCTGGCTCCACTCCACAGGCTGCAGACTTTAGAAATCAATATATATATGCTTGTGTGTATGAGAGAAAGTGCACTCGAGTAATAGAGTGGAATCTGACAGCAATTGTCAGTCATCACACATGGGCAACAAAATATAAAGTAGAGCAGCAAAAAGCAGTGTGTGTGCCTATGCTCATTTATATGTATGGATAAAGTGGCTAGAAAGCCTTTGATTAACATCCATCTTCGCATCGCCTCTCTCAATGACTTTCCAACATTAAAAGTCATCCCAGTCCCTCTGCTTTACTCTCTCAAGCTTTTCTCATCCTGTTGTGCCACTTAACATCGCAAGATTACGTGCTTGCTCAGTCATATTTCATTCTTTTATGTCTCTATTCTTAGTACGAAGGATGGCTTCACAACATCCTTCATAAACTGGAATCCTGTTTTTTTTTTTCTTTAATCAATTTTAGGTTAAAGTCCAGTTTTCAGATTTTTATTATCCTCCACTCAAAAAACTGAAATGTTAGTTTTATGCTGTTGGGACAGAAGTCATTTAATGTTCAGCAAACCTCTGATCCGAAGAGTTTTTCAGTTTGAGTTTGAAGAGAAACTCAAAGAAGTGGTTTTGTCTTTTGTACATATTTTTGATTAGTCAAGTAATGTAATTTATCATCTTTTATACATCAGCAGAAAGTAGTTGTCTTTTTTTTTCTGTTTTTACTTTTTTCTCACAAAACTGTCTCAACAAGAATATACTAAGATAGGAAGTAAGCTGTTGTGTATAATATTCCAACTTCACCGTCACATAAACCTCCTCCCACCCAAAAAAAATAAAACAAAAAATAAAACAAAACTAAAATTAAACCCTTTTTAGTTAACAATAAAAACGATAAACAGAAAAATCAACATGTTAAGAATCCCCAGCTATAATAAAACTGAACTGGAAATAAACAAACAAAAAAAAAGCACAAACACATTTACAATTCCAAGGAGCAAAATTATGTCTTTTAAGCTGTTTATTTAAAATAAAAATAGTCAGTTGTGTAACACTGCGCTCTGTATTAGCTGTATTTAATTATTTACTTTGTTATTTATGGTACAGCTGTTTTAAATGTTATGTGCTTTATAGTTTATGTGAAACTTAAGCAGAATTAAAAAGCGTACAGAAAGTCTTTACAGAACAATTGTAGCCACGGCTTTTTTTAATCAGTTGTTGGCCCTGATTCCAAATGTTTTCTCAGACGTTTATGCTAAGGAAAATCTAGCTGATATCCAGTGTGTCTAACTTCATGAAGTTCATTCAGCAGCTTGGGAAAAGGTTGTTATAAGCAGAAACTTAAGAATTGAGCTGTGTATCCGTGCTGATGCAATGCAGCTCACAATGTCCAAACATTTTCATTTGTCTTGATTAACTTAAAGCTATTTGCAAACTGTTGCCCCCCTCAGTGTTTAGCAAATGATCAGTTCAAATCAAAAATACTGCATTGAAAACAGTAAAAATAAATGTTGTAACTCATATTAATACGAGGTTCTTCGAAGAGTTGTGGTAGATGCTGATGGCTGTGGGCAGGAAGTACTGCATCTCATTTAGAGGTTTGCATTACAGCAATGCTGTACTTCCTATTTCAGTGTTGTAGACAAATATTTTTTTATGTCAAAAAGACTAATCAAAAAGGGGAAATAAAGAGATTAGTTGCTCAAACATATACTAAACTTTTTATTTATTTTTTCAGGTAGCCATGATATCATTATTAACCATGTCGGCTTTTAATATGCTCTAATTTTGTCACTATACATTTTATCAAACAAAATGAGAATTTTGCTTTTATTTTATTCTGAAAAGTTTTAATGCATAATTAAACTGAAAATAAAAAGCTTATATTTTGGCACTAACTGCACTTATTTAGTTATTTTATTCTTTTCTGCCCACTTTTCAGCAGCCTTAACATTGGGAGCCCAAGTCCCTCAATATTGAGGACTTAACCCATTTCTGGGTTGAGTCATTTGTGGCCCAATGGTTAAGTAGTAAATGTGATTTACTGTCTAGTCCAGTGTGCTGTTGAGCTCAGATCGATAGTTTCTCATTTAGTCGCCCAAGTCCATTTTTGATAATTATACTCTTCATCATCATTTCAGTTATTGTTGCTGATCTAAGGATTATTGGCTGCAGAGGGATTTTCATGAGACCAAGCAGACTGACAGAAAATACTTCAAGGGCTTCTCATTCTGCATCACATGTTCATTACAATCTAAGTCCTTGGGCTTTACTCAGCTAATCAGAAGCAAGAATCCCCCAGTGCAACAGTGAGATATTTACACAACATATCCTTCTATTTGGCTCCAATTTACTTGCCTCATGCTAGTAAATTTGATAAGTAGAAAAAGCCAAATATTTCAGAACTATAACACCAAATGGCTTATTGGGGGGGGAGGGGGGGGGGGGGGGGCACTATCTCTCTGAAACAGCTCTTAAACTAATGATGCAGCGATTTTAGTGGAAAGTTTCTAATGAGGAAGCCAACCTATATGTATTTCATACAAATTAGTTTTGCAAACCTTCGTTTTTTGCTCTTGGAGCTCCTTTGTTCAATTTAAATGACTCCAGAGTTGGTTAAAAACACTTCCGAGTTCTCAACAGTTTTAATCAGCTCCCACAACTACATTTTAAGCTGTAGTTTGTAACAACTTATTAGCAATTTCAGTAGGGAATATGTCACGTGCAACATAAAATCAAAAATGGCAATTCTTCTTCCTTGTAATTTACTTAAATCTTTGGTTTGTATGCCAATTATAATTTTTCTTTTCCATGTAAAAATGTATGTTGTTTATTCCTCTTAAATAAGATCAAAACAGTGGATTCTGCCTTTTTGTGGTTCGGTTTTCTCAGATTCACCTATTCATTGATTTTTCTGCGGAACAAAACTCCAAAGTATTTGCAGAAAATGTGCCTTTTTGTGGATTTTTTTTCTAAAATATTTGAAAGAAAATGAAGCTGCGTAAGCTAAAATATCTAGGTGCAATGCTGTTTGTTTAAAAGCCACTGGCTGGCATTTGCAAAGCAGCCAATGCATGAGTGCCATTCATTTTCTGTGACACTGACTGGCTGTACCCTTAAAAGTGGAAATAAGGAAGAAACACAAGTTCACTTCATTGGTGGTACTAAGATGGCCATTCATGCAAATATTCCCACTTATACATCTGTTTTTTAAATTGAAAGGTTAGAGATAACTAGAGCATGATTTTTTTTTATTTTTTTTTTTATTTTAGAATATCCTAAAATGATATTTACCTTTTTGCAATATAACCACTTTAAAGTCACTGTTAAAAATTCTGCTGTACGGTTTTATTCTCATTTGTAGATTTTACCTAACTTATCTATTTTCATGTCTTTGTGTAATCTTACTGTAGAAATTGAGGGTCAGGGTTGGAATTTCCATATTCCATGTGAGACAAATGACTTTGAATGTTAGGCTAAATATCTTAAGTGCTATTACATAAGCCTCTTAAATGAGACCATCTGTTTGCTTTTCTGAGTGTTTGTGTGTGCTGCAGAGAATGTTTTGTCTAGTGTGAGGCTTCCCACCTCATCATGTGCAACGTCCAACATGAAGAGCTGAATTTTTCTTTTTTTTCATTTATTTTTTTCAGTACAGGTTACACTATTGTTTTTCACTGCCTTTTTAGCTAAAGGACATTACAGAGAGTATTCTGGTCACCCTGCCTGTTTATGGGAAAATTATCAGACAAGTCGCTTTCAGTAAAATCAGACTCACAGTGCTTTTAAGCATGTCTCATAATAGATTTGTGGGAAGACAGCAGGGAAGAACCACAGACATTCTGAAAAAAATCAGATTTGGCATAATTGCTAATCATCATGAGGTGTTTACTGATGTATTTGTGTAAACCGAGGTTGTTCATAGTAAGATCCTGCAAACATCATGTCATTAGTTTGGCTTAGACTCTTGAAGTAAAGTAATACAGAGCTACCCTCCCCCCTTTTGCTGCACATTACCTGTCAGATGTCTGGAAAAAAAGGCTTCTCTTGCTTACAAAGTGTGGAAGCAGATGAGCAATATTGTCTGTTTAAAAAAAAAAAATCTATTATGCAGTAAATGCTGCTGCCTCTTGGTCAGACCTCCCTTAGAAAAAAAGGTTTTTAATCTCAATGGGTTTTTATCCAAGTGAAATAATGTTTAGAAGATTAAACAAGTAACAAATGCCTACAAACCACTACTGACTTTGTTTACATTTATATGTAAATGTAGTTCTTCTGTTTTTTTATCTTCAAATAAATTAAGCAAACAAATTAATCAGCTAATCAAGCTAATATGAAAATATTAATGAAGGTATTTAGTATGTGAATTAGCAACAGTATGAATAGTGAAATGCTTTTTAATATGAAGTAAGAGTGGAACGTTCTTCAACAGGCATTAGTGACTATCATATAGACAGAGTCTATCTACACCCATACAACAATAAATATAGCATAGACAGTTTTATTATGACTTATCAATGAAACGGTATTGAGACAGATTTTCAAATAGGTCATCTTCTTACGTCCAGTTATTTTAGAACTGCTTACCTCAGTTCTTGCTCAAGCTGTCTTAACAATTTTCCACACTCTTTTCAGGTGGTCATCGTGTTTTTGTTTCCTCATCTTCTAGTTGTCAGGTTCCATCCTCCTCCTTATTTTTTTCTTCAATATTTGCTACCGTTTTGTTTGCCACTTCTCCCCCGCCTCTCTCAACGCTTGAAGATTGATAATGCAGTGAGGAGAGTGGCAGCAACTCTGATGGGATATTTCCCCACAGCAGATCATTTAGATGCGGCGAGGGTGGACGCAGGATGTGCACAAACGGACCGAGCCCTGCCGACGCTCGGCCAAACCTGGGTAACAGATTGCCTCGCTAATAAACTATGAAAGAGCAGGAGGCAAAGTGGTTGGGGCGTGTCGCTGTGTCTGTGTGCGAGTGTGTTGGAAGGAAGGCGAGCGAGACGAGAATGCTAATAGTTCTGTCAAGACCTTCATGAGACAAGCGTTTAAAGCACTACAGTCTCAGGGGATACCTGAACTCGCACAGTTACCTACTGTAACATACTCTGTTAAGAGATTGCTCTCGGCATCATTGTTGGGATGCAACATCTCACTGCTGTTGACGAAATGTTTCTTTTTATGCATTACCGCTTTGTATTTCTTTCAGCTCTCCTGTTTTTGTATAAATAATGACCTGGGTGAAAACAGCCACTTATTCTGAATAACCCAGCGACTTTCCAAGCAGCCACAATGAATAAATACAATTTGAAACTTCTCATAACCATAGCCTGTGTAGGTAACCAACAATTTGAGCAATGTAATAAGAATTCAGGTGATTACCCTGAAACCACCCCAGGCTGAGGGAAATTAAAGTATACATTTTAACCTTTATTTATTCAGGTAATTTTGATTTAGCTTCAGCGCTTCACTCTCCAGTGCTTTGAGAGACATTTGTGTTGCTACGCATGTTAATAACTAGGAGCCACATTAGGAATACAGTTGTTAGCCACAGGGCAGCTTTATAGGGGCACACTCTGTGATTAAGTGACCTTATTTAGCCACATATGATGATTCATATATATATCACCATTTTATATACACTCAATTATTCCTCCAATACATATCACAGACCTACACACAATAAAAGAACAGCACATGGATATGCACTCAGACTTGAGGGAAGTTTGCAATGTCCAATTAACTTAGCATTATTGTTTTATTGTTTTTGGACTGTGGGGCCCAGTAGGAGTACCCAAAGGGAGTCTGTGCATGCACAGGAACAACATGCCAATTCCATTCAGAAATCTACTGGCTGGAATTCAAACCCAGACTATTCTCGCAACAAGGCAGCTATAAATAAAAGCACCACTGTGGAGCCCAATTTGCATTATTCTTTTATGCATGAATAGATATTTACATTTATGCAAGTTTTTAACATTCATGCTTTAAATGAAATGGCAACCTCACCAGAATCCGCTGATAAAGATAAGTATAAATATATCTCCCCCCGCTTAAATTTGGACAAAAATACCAGCCTACATTCATGTATTTTTTTTCTTTAGTTGGTATAGATTTTTTTTAACTAAGTATGCATGGGTGCAGTTATTTTCAAACCGGCTCTTAGTCCTTTGTACAATCTCATTTTTTGACAAAGGTAAAGCATTCCTCTGTAAAATCTCTCTACATTGTCCTGAGTCCTCTCTTATGCTCTGTTCCTTTCGGCTCATCCCACACGTTTTGCAGCATTTAGGCTTGGGAACTGAGAAGGCGTTTACAGGAAGCTGATTCTGTGCATGCCTGATGAATGTTTCTGTGTTGAATGGACCATAACATTTCATCTGCCGAAACAACCCATGATGTCACATTTCCAATTTTCTGACAGAAGCCACCACAGTAATTTATTTTAAATTAATGAAGTCATGCACTCTGACAAGAGCTGGAGGTCCTTTTGGAAGAAAGGAGACCCCACACATCAGTGGGCATTGGGTGCTTTTCCACATATCAATATTTCTTTAGATCAAACCCACCTGGAGTGTTTGCTGATTGCAAACCTCATCTTAGCCTCATCTAAGAGCACACAGTTCTATTTAAAGCCCCAGTAGAGTTTTTGAAAACTCCCTCTTGGTGAAGTTATCAAACAGTGAGCCTTGTGTTTCTTTTGGTTTTCTTTACCTTCTTCAACCCCCCTTTTTATATGTCAAACATAAGTTTTGTCTAGCTTAATATACACGTCATACTTATACCCTAAGAAAATAGAAAACAGTGATGGATTATTCATTTATAATTCTAGCTACTGTAAATATTCTAAACAAGTTACAAAATCAATCACAAACTGTTACATTTATACATAAGAATTGTGGCCACAGTGATGTAAAAAAAAAAAAAAAAGGTGGAATATTTTTCTGCAACAAATAAATGTACTCAAATTGATTTGTTCTAAATTTTTAATGTGTGGTTATGATACTGCCATAAAAGACCAATTCAGTTTCAAGCTTTTTATACATTTTTACTTTGGGTGCCAATAACTGTGGCCGAGGCTGTATGCTGTCATCAGCATTTACCGGAGGTAGAGCGAGAGAACGACCAGAATGAATCATTAGGAAGGAAGAGGTCTGAATAGTTAACAGAATTGTGTGAGGCAAAAGGGGAGACCTAATAAGAAAGGAACGGTGAAAACTCACTGAAAACCTGGAGAAGATGACAGACAGGAGGGACAGAAGGTGAAAAGGGAAAACGTGGAATGAGGTGTGTATTAAGTGAGACAGAAAGCCCCAGTTTAAATGTTGAATTATAGCTTCACGGAGAGAGACAGAAAGTAAGAGAGAGCGGCTGTCAGGATGCGTGCCTTAAGGGCTGGCGGGGAACAGAGGGAGCTGACCGAGATAATGAATAAGCTTTTCCTCTCTTGGCAGCGCTCAGTGAAAACATACACAGGTGTACATGCAGATTCAGATGCAAGGTGAGCTCAGATGATGACATCTGTGTTAAGTCAGCGATGACTAAGTGTGGATCTCCGGAATAGTGGTGTTCAGCAGTAGGTGACCCGTTCCGGGGTGACTAAGCATGCAGTTGTGATGTAATGCAGTGTTCTCATTGTTCAGCAGGTTTACATTTAGCACGCCTGAGTCATCATTGTCACTGGGTGTGCACGACTATGAAATCACACCCAGCCTTTCCTCTTGTATATCATTTTTATGGTATAAAGCATCCCTAAGTTCTTTTTAGTTTGATAACGCCATCATTTCCATTCCATTACCTTGCTCTTACATTTCAGTGCTTTACACAGAGAGCTAGGTGCAACATCGTTATAACATTTCAAATAAAAAAAACGTTATACAAGTACATTATGTACTCATGCATTTTCATAAGTAAATCAAGCGAGCAAGTAAGGGAACGATGGCATAAGGCAAGCCCATGAGCACCAGCGCCGCTATTTTAGCCATAAACTATATTTATTCACAGAAAAGCAACAGAGAGCAACTGTACTTTAGTGAATGCTCCAGTATAGTTAACATGTTTATCTGGTTGCTGAGGTTCTTGGCCATCAAATTTACTTCACCCACTCTGAAATTACGGTTTCATTTTGGTGCCTAAATCTACATCTCTCAGGAAGCTACGCTGTTGGATACATGGATGGTCCTTCAGGTAATTACTATGGGACTTTGTTTATTTTCGAAGTACAGGATCCTCATTAAAAATAATTGGTGGACGGTCACAACTATCTACCAATTACAGGTTGACTATACCTGTATGTATACTTACTTAACTTTTGGTAACATGAACATCCTGCACAATGCGAGTGGCGGATTGTTACACAAAGAGTGTTGCAAGTTAAAATCCTGGCAGAGGTTTTTTCTATGCATATTTCTGAGAAACTTATAGCTTGTGTTCTTGGTCAAAAATAATGGAAAGTAGTAAACAAATTCCAGATGGTTCATAGTTTACCATAGTTACAAAGATAAAGCCATTTTCCTGTTTTACCACAATGTGAAAATGCTTTTAGGACTTCTCATAAGCCGGGTTCTTTTTAATTTACATCTGAAAAAAGCAAAGGGTACATCAAGATATTTTGCAAAGCAATCCACACCAAACCAATGCAGGAACGGCTGAGAATAAAGACGCTGCTGGAAACTGAAGACCTTCCATTTAAGTTGCCATATGCTGTTTAGAGTTTAACAAATGCCCATAAATGTGCCACTACAGACCACTATACTTAAAAAGCACCACCTAGCATTTAAACGGTGTCAAACGAGGTGAGTAGGTTGTCTATTTATGTTTTACTTTTGCAAATAAGTAAATCAAAATTGAATCAAATAATGTTTTTTTTTTTCTTTCTTTTTTTAGTTCTGTGATGCCTCTTTTATAGCATAAGTGTATGGGGAAATTAATGGAAAATATTAGTTTTTTGTTCACTTGTGTTTTCATAACGTCTTTAATTGAACTGTGATCCACCTTCATATTAGGTTAGCGATGGATGTTTGCATTTAATTTGTGGCATAGATAAATAAAAACGGGTATATATGTTTTGTGGATATTTTAGGACATGTTTACCTAACAAGAATAATTACCTTAAGTGGCTGTCTTTAAACTGCACTTTGTTTATTGTTTATTTTTTTTACATATCACATGTGTGGGCTGTATGTGTTTGTGTGCCACCCTGTAGAAGGCCACCCAACTGATAATTGGACCTCCATCCAGGCCAAACTGTAGGAGGAGTGAACTCCACAAATAGCCTCTGGTGGTAAAAATTCAGTGGACACTTTAACAGATAGCATTTGTGCAGTGGATGTGTGGATGGTTGTGTGAATGTGTAATGGGTGTTGGAGTGTGTTCAAGCCTGATCTGTGCTGGAACTGTATCTGCTATGTTTACCGAGTCGACTTGGCAAACATGCCGAGTAAACACACACGCACTTTTAGCATGCACAATACTGGAGTCAGTCAACAAGAGAATGTGTCAGCTTTCTATTTTTTTTTCTCTGATTTTTACTGTTTAGTCTTCATAAGGATATCTATTTGAAAATGTAGACTAAACATAGTTCTGACTTGCATCCCACCTCATGTGATGTTATAGTTTTGCCCTTAAGGCCTGTGTTTAAACTGCAATCTTTATACTACAGAGGTGCACATAAAATGCCAATGTTGCAACTGATTCTTTTTTATACTTGCAGTATCTTATTAAATAGATATGTAGCATTTAGTCATTTTGATATTTAATGGAGAACTGTCCACCCGAGGGTGGACTGCTTTTGGGACAGTGGAATAAGCAATTATTCCCTAAATAACGTCGACTAGGTTTTGGAAGAGAAGAACCCTTAATCATACTGGCCATGAGGAATGCTTGATCTTGGCTTGTGAATGAGTGATTGCTTTGCTCTTTAAAAGAGGCTTTTTTTTTTTTTTTTTTTGGCTTAAATGAATAAACTGAGATATAATGGTGACAAAACTTTCCAGTCCAGGATAAAATAATTTCTCTGTTTTTAAGGACAGCTTGCACATAATTTTCCAATATAAGTCATTACCACAGAGTTTAGTTGGTTAGTATAGATGTAAATTTAGCAAACTACCCCATGTACAATAAATGAGTAGCATTGTCAAGCTACCCAAAAGTTGTGAACCACTGTTGAGAGCACTTATTGCGAAATATGGTTGCACAGCCTAGTACAATAGTCGGTTTGTATGGGTAATTAAGGAAAATTTGAGTTAGGGCTCAATTTCCTTTAAGTTCATCTGCAGTAACACCTTATCTTTTATGTTGTCCATGCTTATCTTAATGCATTCTTAATTTAATGCAAATTGTTCATCTGTCCAACAGAATGTGTTTTTGCTTGATTAGCTGAACAGCAATTAATGAATGAATTACTTGTCACCATTGCTTTTCTGTAATGATTACAGTAAAGTGATTTGGAACATGACAGCTGTAAATAAATAGTCGAGACTCAACTCATTTTCTGCGTTCCCATTGTAAATGCTGAATATTTGTTGAAATCTGTTGGAAATTGTTGAACAAAACTTGAAAAGTGATGCAACTCCTTACAGCTCTTCCTGAAATAGACACAGTTTCACAGTTTAGCCCAGCTCCTAATCTGCTAATCAAAAACTTCCTTTAATTTGTGATTCTTTAACAAGCTTCAGCTCGCATGCGAAAACTCATTTGTTTTGTTTCGTTTTTTTCCCCCATTTAAAAATTCCAAAGTTTCTTCAGTTTTACAGGATTTAATTTGTAAAATTTGTTTTTAATTAAATTTTTGCACAGTTCTTTGCAGCAGCGTTGTCTGTGAAAGTTTAAGAAATCGACTGTATTTAATTATCCAGTTTTAAATTGAGGTTCCACAGAATGTGGACAGGTCACATTTGCAAAGATAAGCAAATGTTATGGCTGGATGGAATCTAGGCTGTATTGAGACATCTGTTTTACAACAGTTCTTTTTACAGAATAAGGAACTGATGGAAACAAATAATAATGATTACAAAAAACTCATTCATTATCATATCAAATAAAACCAAACACTGACTTACACAATTTCTCAGTGGTTGGTACAAACTTGTAATTTGCACCCCTGACTTTGATATTTCTTTTTCAGAAACAATGACATAATTGAAATGACTAATAAATCTACCAATGCTCTCGACCACATTTAATTGTTGTCTAATGACAAAAAAAAAATAAAAATATGTATGAAATCAAAAATCATGCATGGTCTCATGTTTTTTTTTTTAATTTTTTTAATTCTTTTAATATACAGTACAAGCACCAACCATTGTGAGTTGGATGCAGACCTGTGCTCTTGAATTTGGGTGAAAAAAGGTGGGACAGCGTCTGTGAGTGTTTGACCCACAGTGGGCAAGTCCTGAGCTCTGGTTCTGATTAACTCCCAGTAAAAACACCTCTGTTCAGAACATCACAGCCTGTACATCACACACTCTTCCCCGTCACACACACCAACACACATATGCTGCGCAGCTCCTGGAGGCTCGCTGTTCACAAAGGGGGGAGCCTACACCCATCATTCAAAGCCTTGTAGGACTTAAGAATGCTGACACGCACACACTCATTTACACATACACATGCACGCATGCAGACACACAAAGTGCTCTGTTTTCTTAGCTTTGATACACTTATAGAGTTCAGAGGTGAGAGGGCTGGAGGTAACAGTGTGTTTTTCCAGAGCTCTCTAACCACCTAAATCTGCTTCCACACACACAAGGAGGTCCAGATGGCTTGGTGGAGACAAAAACACACCTCTCACACATATACATTTATAGTCACTTTTAAAACCTGAAAATACTCCTCAAAACGGGTCATCATGCAAAAGTTTGAGACTTGTGTACAGGCCAAAGCAGAACATTTGGAGCAAAGTGGTCTATTCTGTTGAGGATTAAGCCAATTTGGAAAGTCTAAAACTGTAGTGTTCATAACGTCTTTTAATGAGACAATTTAGGATGAGCACATACGCCTGGCTCTTGAGGTTTGCAGCATTGTAGCTCTGTGACGTTGGACCTGCAGCAGCAGGAGCGGCAATACTGTTCTTTGACAGTATTGCCAACATGCTCAGTTGCTCTAAATCTCAACCAGCTGAAAGCAGTCACATGTGATCAGTAGCTAAATTTATCACCCACACCAAAAAAAAAAGCTGTCATTCAAAAGAGCTCCAAGCATTTAAATCCTTGTGTACTTGCATGTAAGTGTGTATATTGAAGTGCTCAACCTGTGCTACCTCTTGAGATGCGCCTGACGTTGTCTTTAGTGAGCAATTATAGTCAGCACGACTGTGAAAAAGGTCACAGCCGTCCAGCTATCAACACTCGGCACTAAATGCCAGTTGTGTGCGCTGTTCCCAAAATGCCAGAAGACACACTATCAGCCCTGGACCCTCCACCCCACCGCTTCCTCCTCAGCGCTTGTAGTTAATCTGCCGCAACGCGGTGTGATTGATGAGAGAATTAGTGTTACCGAGCACAGCAAAGCAAAGCATTATGGGAATGAGGAAGCTGCACTACTGGATGTGGAGCTTGACATTAAAGGTTACAGTTGGTGCTACTTATGTGTGATTATTTATGTGTTTTTGTGTAAGTGTGAGTTGGCTCGGGACAGTTATTGATGGATGAGTGTGCCATGAATGCTTATTTTTCTGGTGTTATTGCCATCTGGGTCACAGGCAGGATAAACTCATTAACATTTAAGCTAATTAACGTTGGAGACCTGTGTGGATAAACACCTGTCAGTTCGTAACATCGCTCTTAAATATTGGATAAATGTTATTGCAGCTGGAAGAGTGGAAACAAAAACCTGTTCCATTTTTTTTTTTTTTTTACACATTACTTTTTTCACATTTAGAAAACTAACAAACTTGTGAATCAGGCTTTAATGTGGAGGTGTAATCCCAACACCAAGGTTGATGCTGACATATTCAGCGTGAAATTCATATTACAATTTATAATTAGAACACTATTCACAGTTATTTGCAATTCTGATAATATATAAAAATCCTTAAAATTAATAATCTAGAATAGACATTTTAAAGTAGACATTGTACGCGTTAAAAGAAAAATATGGTGAAGAGGTTCTACATACCTAAACTGAATGAAATTAAAAGTTGATCATTGTGCAGTTTTCATTACAAGCAAGACTTTTCTTTTGTTATTCAAATACCCACAAGACAGTAGCTAAACATACCTACATCTAGAGTCAGTAGAATAATTGTAGAGTTTATTTCATCATGAATTTATAAAATATCATGAGATTTTAAATAAAAATCTGGTATCCTTTGCAAGATCATCATTTGGTCACCATTGGGTCTTTCACCAGGATAATACAAACGAATCGGACACAAACGCAACCTTGTCCAATGACCTCTTACTTCCTAGTCCCAATATATCCTGTGAGTAAAGTTGTACAGAATATTACATAAGTGAGAACCCAGGAGTCTGAAGAGTCACTCTCTCAGTTTGTGCCAGTCTGATGAGATGTTACATGAGAAGTTTATATGCTGTTGTAATGGCAAAAAGGCATTCTACCATGTATTTACAGCAAGGTGCTAATAGCTATTTAAACGGATGCTTTAAGAAGAATACTTGTTTGTAAACTCCAAAGTAGTCAGTTGAGGTAGTTCTGGCATCTTAGCCGGATGTCTCCTGGGGCTCTCGCTTTATAAGTTTACTGTACATGCCCCCTGGGAGGAAACCCCAGGATAGTCCCAGAATTTAATGTACGTCTGCTCTGGGAAGACTTTGGGATGAGCAGGAAAATGAAAGTGTGAGAGTTGGACATAGAGCTGTAGAGTGTTGCTGAGGAGATAATATTGTCTGGGTTTTCCCTCTGGACATGGCACCATTGTGAACAGATCTACAATAAGTAACAAAGGATGGGTCAATGGATTTGTTTTTTTGTTTTGTTTTTTTGCTCCATCTAAGTAAATGACCTCAAATTAATATTTTTTCCCTAAAAGAATGAGATTATATAGCTACAGTGAATGATTTAATTTTGTGGCATTTTACTTGACATTAAGTAAATGTCAAGTAAAATATCGGTAACAGAAATGCCAATATTAGTTGCATATGTTTTGAATGAATACTCTGTCATTTTTGGCATTCTTTATGTTCTCAATGTGAACTCAGAAACTTGGCATGGAATAAAATCCAAGAAAACCACTTATAGCTGAGTAGACTTTCCTGTCCTTGCCTGAAGGAAGGACAAATGTGTTTAAAGGTAAGTCTTTTAGTTACTACACGGAGCTCTCTAAAGATCAGATGTCCTTTTTCAACTCACAGATTAATGTTAGAATTACAGTTGTCCCCCTCAAAGAGTGTGAAGATTTTTTCCTCAGTCTCTTTGTCTCAGACTAGATTTCGTGGATAAATACCATCATTTCAAGTCTCCACTGTAACTCCCTGACTTTGTAAGGGAAGTTTTGTTTTTCAAGAGACTTGTCCTCTCAAAGTTCCCAAACAAACCAATGTTTTAGCTTCTTTTTTGCACGCCCCCATCAGACACACACACACACATACAAGGCAGTGTTTTTTTTTCTCTCTTCGCAACCCGTGCCGACAGATGGAGAATAGTGTTACTGTGATTTATTGCATAAAACAGGCGGAGGGTAAGGTGTGATTTTTATAGACTTTCATCATTCTTTGTGGTACCAGACGAGATGGTTTTGGCTAAATAACAAACCACCTCCAGCTAGGACCCAGCTGGATAATGCACCTCGGTCTCTCAGCATCACATTCTCGGTAATTGCCTGTACAATCCATAAATCTCAATCCAGCGCATTACTTAATAAAAAAGGGACCTTAAGAGCCAAATCATTTGTTTTGATTTTATGTTGTTGGGGGAACAGGGAACATTCTCCCACATGATGGATGTTTTACTTAGCGACAAAAACTCCTCACAATGCAGTTTCCTTCTGTTAGGCTTGGAGACAGTCATCAGAGTAATCTGTAGTTATCTGTTTTTGAAAATTTGAAAACAATGGTTAGTGTTCCTGAGGGCTACAACTCGCTGTTTTTGCTAGAAAACAAAATATGTTTATTACCCAAATTCTGATACTTGTTTTCACTAAAGACACTTTGCTTATTCTATTTTTCCAGATTGCTCTTTTATTATTGTGAGACCTGTACATAGGGGACAAAATTGGTATCTTCTAGGAATACACCTCATTTAGCTTTAATCAGTTTTTCTGTCTATGCTGAAAGTAAAGCATCCCCATAGCATAATGCTCCACCGGACCGTGGATGGTCCGCTCAGGTTAATAGGCAGTTTTAACTTTCCACCATGCACGCTATTTTGAATGTCAGCCAACGGTCTACATCTAATCAGAGTGCTGTTTTCCATGTCCTTGCATCATCCATATGTTTTTTTTTTCTTTTTTTGTCAAAATATAAATGAGATGCTGGTGTCCCCCCCCACCCCCCCCAACAGCAGTGTTCTTATATCTAGTCTTCCATATTGCTCACATTTGTAGTCTGGAAAATAATTCATGTGACATGTTTTCAGTTATTTTTTTTCTTTTGAAAACCATTTCTTCCTTTCTATCCTTTCACTGCTGCTTAGCTTTTATCTGCAACAAGTTTTTATTTGTTTGAGATGTTTCGGTAACATACAAACAAACTGATCTTTTTAGAAAGTTACTGCACATCAATCCTTTTTTTTCTTATTTTTGGCAAAACAAAAAACAAAAAAAAAAAAAAAAAAGGCAAAGTACGGGATAAATGAAGTATGTAGTAAAAAAAATAATTAAACAAAGAATGTCTTCTATTTTTACACACAACCCAGTCTGCCTAGTGTATTTCCCTCCTGGCTTTCCAATTTAAATGCAAATGTTCCCAAATTGGACTCAAAAAAAAAAAAAAAAAAATGCACAGGCAAAATCATTTAATGCAGATGAATTATATATTTTAATTAAGCAGCCAAAAGAATCACGCCTATTCAGCCCTTTCCTCTCCAGTGAGAAATGAATAAATAAATATGGAATAAGGAAGTAGTGGAAGGGGGCTAAATGGAGAAAGAGATGATAGGAAGGACGTGGATGAGGAGGGTTGGATTGAGTTTGTGAAATTGCAGCTCTGAGCGCCTGTTGCCTGTCATTATGTGAGCGATCTGAAGCTGTCAGATTTCAAAAATGTATTGTTTTCTGATAGACAGGCTAAATACCCCTGGAGATCCCAGCACTCGCATACACACATTATCATGCTCACACAGTTGCACCCAATGGATACAAAATGTTTCTAGATGCACATGCATTTAGAAACGCACAAAGAATGCACGGAAATATTTTAGCTATGATGGCGATGGGCTAACCAGTACTTGGGAAATGATGACCAGCGAAGAGGATTGTGATGCTCTGACAAGGACGCAATTTTAATTTCATCTCCTGTCACTCTCCCCAATATCTCTTCAGATGAAATACATGTGAACTGCCAATCACTCGCAAATACAAACAGGCACCGAAGTGCACATGTGATCACGCAAACTCACATTTGTATGCATGCAAACTTTCAGTAGCTATTTCCGTCTTTCACAGATGCACGCACACAAAGCAGAGAGCAAAACTATAGATTGACAGTAGTTGTGGAAAACTCAAGGTATGATTCTGACATTACAGAATTACTTTTAAGATTTTATGGTAAGAATTTATAAAAGTAAATTGATTTAGAACTACCTATCCACCTTGGTGTGCTAAAACGTCCTCTACCACAGGCATCATCCGCCATTTGGTGATCAGTAAGACAGGAAGTTGCCTCACTAAAATACTTTTTGAAACACTGTATTTTTAGGATAAGTTAAAGTCTTTGAATTCCTACCAAAGAGTTTATAGCCCAAACCGAGCCAGAATATTGTGCAGCCTGACCTTGTCCAAGATGTTAAAACATATAAACAACAATCACTCTGAAGTATAATTAATGGGAGGAGGAAACGCTAAATTGCAACGGTGAAATGAAGCGCTGAGGTTGAAAGCATCGCACTCACAAGCATTACCCATCAGCCCTCTTTGCTAATGAGGACTTGGTGGTTTTCTAAAGTAAACACTTAATATTGATGACAGAATTCATAGAACTGTTCATGGAATACACTTTATCTTATTATTGTAACATTTCTACCTGTCATTAACAGCATTTAGTTTTTTTTTTTTTTTTGTCCCTGAACAGCATACATTTTAGTAAATACCTCCAGAGTGAATTTTAAGGTTTTCTGAGATCTTTAGCACTACCCTAATTAGTCTTCCCAAATGATTCTTAAACAAGTACCTCATCTTTTTTCCTTAGACCTTTGGAATGTTTTTTCTTAAACCCCTTATAATTGGTAATTCATGAAAAATCCCTTGAGTGTGCAATGTCTTGCACCGTTCTTTATCCTTCTGACATTTTATTCCCTCCATAAAAGCTTTTTCATGTTGCTAAACTTCAATCCAGTGCTTGCAGGTATGTTTTCTCCCCCCCCCCCCCCCCCCCCCCCCCCCCCCCCGCCCTCTCTCTGT
>NW_015113450.1:198815-250546 GCF_001443285.1 Poecilia latipinna | reverse complement strand
TTTTTCTTAAACTTCAACACCTGTGTTCGGGGTTTTTTTTCCCCCCCCCCCCCCCCCCTTTGTGAGATGCTTTAACATGTTGTTGTGGGATTCACGTTCCGCCTAACATATAATGAGAGACGGATACGATATGTAGTTTGGGAATTGGGAGATGAAGACACAGACAGAGAGAGAGAGAGAGAGAGAGAGAGAGAGAGAGAGAGAGACTGCAAGCAATAGTCAGAAAGTAAAAAAAAAGCAGAATTTTAAAAAAGTAAGTTCATAGCTGAAGCTAAACATAGAGCAAGAGCAAATGGGATATGACAGACGTTACTATCAGCTGGAGCTTTGCCTCAAAAGTACAAGGAAATTCACTTTCTTTCTTTGGCTCTATTTAAAGTGTTCACTCTGTTCTTCACGCACACACCTTACTCGGTGCAAATCTCAGCAGTAGGCAGACCCGCAGACAACCTTTGTGTGTATGAGTGCCAACTATTTCTTTTTGACGAACAGAGGAAAGAGACGCGGGAACAGCCAAGAGGAGATGGATAGTCGAAGGAAAAGACACATTTTGAAGGGAAGATTTGGGTTCAAGTCCCTTTGCTGGCATGACTTCACGCAGCTCAGCTGTACTTGGACATAGTCAGGAATTCCAGGGAGCTCCAGCTATTGTTTTAACTCTTAAAATCTTGCAATGTAAGCTAGGCGTGGAAAAAAGTCAACATCTCAATGTAAAGATTTATATCCAAATGATTCAATTTACTGGTGACACATAAGCACATTTTGCTTACTGTAGAAGATGAGATTATAAAAAATACATTAAATAATAATAATAATAAAAATAATAATAATAATAAAAATAATAATAAAAAATCCTTAGTTAATACTCAATTCTACAATTTCCTAAGTGTCAGGTTGCAACTCTCAAAAAGCCTGTTTAGGAGCTAGAATTGAGTCACATAGTAAAATGTGGGCACTTGCATTTATTTTGTGAAGCAAATGATTATCCATGCATGTTTTTTTTTTATGTGAAAGCCGTATTTGCTTGTTTTGTGCTATACCTTTAAGGGCCGCTGGCCGTGGCCCATCCCAGTAAGGATGGGCCCATTAGGCTGATGAATGGAGGGAAAGCGACAGAAACGGAGGGGGAATGTACATCACAGCAAATAGAAACAACCACTAATATGAACAACTTTAGTGAGGACAAGAAGAACAGGGGAATGAGATAACTTGATTTAAATATCTGAAGTACACAAAAAAGGACACATTAGGGAGTGTAATGAAGTGAAAAAAGATAGACAGTACAAGATTCAGAGAAGGCAGGAAATGGTTATCTCTCCATCTCTTACAATGGGGCTGACTATGGGTCCGTCCGTCCGTCAGTCAGTCAGGAAGACAGGCGCACACACACGCTCTCCTGCTTTCACACGCACTCCTGACTTTGCTGTGTGTGTGTTTACAGATGGCAAACCTTGTGACATCGTTGTGCTGTGTAGTTCTGGCCGCAGTGGTGGTAGCCTACGCTCAGAGACGCAGTCAGCTTGGTGAGTTTGCATTTTATCTTTTTTACAACAGAAATCCACCTTCATATCGAGCCTTAACCTCTTTTATTTTCCTTTTTTTCTAAATGTAAATATGATTTCAAACCAGATTTATTCGACTTGATTTTCCACTTCCTCTTAACTTTGTATACTTTTTTGGACTCTTATCTTTATCCTTTTTTCTGTTTTGTCTCACTGGTGCCTCAGTTTTCTTAATAGTTTCCAGATTTTTCTCATTTTTTTTCCTCTTTGTCTGCAGCTGAAGATTCCAGTGTTTTTTTGTTTGTTTTTTTTTTACATGGTCTTAAAAAAACAAGTATCATGAGCTGAAATAATGGTATCTGGTATACCAAGGTTTTAAGGGGTTAGAATTTGTAAATCACATTCTGTCCATTATATCATTTTTAAATATTTAATCAAAAGTCCTCTTAATGACCTAGAAGAAAAATGCAGTAGTCATCCAACTTTTTCCAAGTTGTGTAAAGCATCATTCCCCGTCCTCCATGTTTTTTTTACACACCTATCACTTGGCTGAAAAGAAGGCTTTTATTAAATAAAGATGAAGGTTTGTTTGGAAATGTTTCTGGTGACAAACACATGGTGGTGTGAAAATCGAAAGGGCCACCACCCATCTATCATATAGAAAGTTTTGGCTCTATGTCGGTAGTTATCCCAACTAATATCAGTTACTAATCGGTGAACCTATGTTAAGCACAAAAAGAAAACTGGACAAATATATTTTCCTTTGTCAGCACTACAAAACTATTACTAAGTTTAGATGTTATGTTGTGCTTGTATCAAAATAAGAATAAAAATAAATCATGTTACAATATCATTATCATTTTACTGAGAATCTCGTACCATCCCTTATGAATGCCATCCATTTTTTCTGCATGCATTTATGTTTGTCATTTTTTCTTGAATTTAGATTTCTAATTTACCTCACTGAGTGATAACTGTACTTGTACTTTGTGACATTCTGCAGCGGTAAGGTGCAATATTTGTTGTCTGCTTTAGATGAGTTGGCATCCATACATTGTTTTGGTCATTCCCAGAATGTTTCAAATCAAAGCTGAAACAAGATATGGTAGCTGCTCCTCTGAGAGCTTGCACAAAATGCACGAGATTAAATCTGGCCAAGCCATTAAAGGGTGTGAGCTTAACACACAAGTCAGTATGTCACTTGACTCTTAGTGAAGATTGGCCTCGACTTAATAACCTATGAGAATGGACTATTTAGGTCAGCTGACCCAAAAAAAGACTCCAAGGATGTCAATAAGTCCACAGTGATGCACGTCACTGTGTCACAAGACTCTCACACGAACACGCAGACACGCAGTATATTTTGTAACAGGAGTAATGAATTTGAGGATTACTGGAAAGCACAGAAAAGTTAGATGTAAGAGAAGTGAAGTAAAAACAGAAACAGGCAGTGTAAGACAGAAAGTCAGCCACAGCAGTAATTAACGCCGGAAGGGAAAGGTTGCTGGGTCACGATCTGAAAGAAACTGAGAGCAATATCAAACATTTGGTTATGTGAGAGAGACAGACATACTCCACTTGTGTTCTTTTTTAGAACCTAGTCACTTTCATGATCAAAATTATTGAGATATCTTTCAACACAAATTCAAAGTATGTTTTGTGCTCTTCTGAAAAAAGAAAAAAAAAAGAAATTAAATCAAAACAGACAAAAGGGTCACATTTGAGGAGCTAAAATATATAAACAGTGCGATGAGTCATAAATAGTTTCAACTTTGGAAAATAAATGTTTGTGTTGTTTTGGCAACTCTTAACTCTGCTGCATAAACTAAGGTATATATGCATAAAAATATACCTTTTTATGGACTAAAACCAAGTTTTGGTATCAAAACTTGCTAAGTTCTCTTCCTTTTCTTGTTAGGATACTACCTAACCCAAAATAAAATCCTTCCTTATTTTAATATAGCCATAGCATTTAGATTAGAGTAATAAATACACTTTTTGTGATTTGCACCATTTATCACATTTCTGATTTCCAAACACTGATTTCTCACCATGTTTGAGTGACATACATCTCCAGGGTTTGTCTCTCTGAAGCCACACAGAAATGCTCACTTAATGCAGTTCATGTGTGCAAACAGCTATTCATTTACATTTTAAGTAAATAGGAAAAAAAACCCTCTATTGGGCTGGGATCCATCTGTTAGAAACTTACAGACTGATAAAGGCACACACTGTTTGCAAATGAAGTTGTGCCTGTGCTATCCAGAGGGTAATGGGTCCATTTGAGACTTCTGGATTATTGACAGCCATAAATCATAGAAGAAAGAATGAGATCCTGTGAAACAATTTATCTGCAGAAAGAATACATTTAGCAAAATTGGCAAGTTTACATGTGCAATTTTTTTACTGGACCTGATGTTAAAGCAATTTTTAAAAAGTTCAGGACTCCTAATATTTTAGCTGGCATTTAAACTGCAACAAAATGACCATTTCCAGTGTCTAACACCACATGTCAGACACATTAGTTACTGCAGGATGTAGGAATTATTTCCTCACCAGCAAGACTCCTTAAGCGTAAAGCCAAGCGCTCTGGTGTTTAGGTCTGCATACTGAATATCTACTGAGCTCAGTTAAAGATTCATGCTGACAAAAACTTTGGCAAAAGAACATTGGATGGAAATCTGAGCCCCACAAAAGGCAGTCCCTCAATAAAACATCACTTGAAACAACAGAGAAAAATGAAAATAATTGAAAGGCAAAAGCCCACTGAGAGAAAGGGAGGCAGGCTCCAAGGTAAGGCCAATTAAGCTGTGTTGAATATTCCTAGTACAAAAACAGACATTCAGATGCTTTGGAAATGAGAGTTAAATACTAAGTTGGTGGAAAAGACTTAAGATGGATAGTTGTAAGGTAAAATACATAAGAGCTGATAATGTGAAGAAAAAGATACTCATCTAGGAAGAGTAAATTATTCATGATATTTAATCCTTCTCTGAAAATGACAAACTATGATTTATCAAAACAAAATGGGGAAAAAGAACGCATGCAAATGAGTAATAACGTAATCTCTCTCTTATGCACAAAACAAACCTGATGCCAACTTAAAGCAATCATTGTAAACAAGGTCAGAGAAGTCTTAGATCCACACATGGTGCATCGCTGAGCTGAACTTGAACTTTTAGCATCCCAGTTATGATTGAAAGAATGGTATAAATAAATAACCTTACATTCAGAGAAGAAAAACCTTGTTTTTAGTCATTATTATTGACATAAAAGCAGGATGTTTTGCAGGTGGAGCGGTGATTCATAAAAATGGAAGCTTTCTGTAGGCAGGACAGTGTTGCTGATGGGAAATAACTCAGCTTTGCACATCTCAAGGCTTTATTAAATTGAATGAATTTCAGTTTTATTATTTAAATCAATTAATTGACTTAAATTGTGAGTTTGGCTTTCCAGTGTGCATGCAATACATAGATAAATACATAATTTATCTAGCATTTAGCTACGCACACTACATTTCACCAGTGTTACATGGTCTGTTAGCTTGAGTGTGTCCTAGTGAACTCACATACGTGTTAATGTGCACGACAGCACAAGTTACGGCACTCTCCTTTCAAAATAAAAGCGCACCTCCGGTTTGTGTTTGATTCGCACTTTAAACTTCTCTCCGTCGTGCACATTGAAATCCAGTGCAGGCTGGCTTTACTGAATTGATAGATGGGGTTTCCGATGCTGGCTGTCGGCTTCTGTCCAACACTTCTGCGCTAACGATGTCATTTAAAATATTCATTGCCTCTGCGAGTCGCTGCCTCTCAGCTATTTTTCTGTCTGTGAAAACCCGCCTTCTCCTGCCTGGGGTCCAATCAGAAACTGAAATTTTAAGTTAACTTCCGTTACAATCATATCGAGTTTGATAGTATGTGTGAGAGGGTTTGTAAGTTTTGCCCCATGGGGCCTCTCATACTGACACTTGATTCATAACACTAGTGTATCATGTTTTTTATGACGGTGACAAACATGTTACATTTATTCAAACTCATGTTAAACAATATCTCCAAACATATGAAAGCAAAAATTAAACCACCGTGTGTCTGAAAATGAAATGACAATGTTCTGGTCAAACGTGTAGTTTGTTCCAACCAGAATTTTTGTTGGACATCCTCTGGATTTAAAATGCTGCAGTAATGTTTTAACAATGTGTCAACTAAAATGTTTGTACCATTATATTTTGTTTTTCTTTTTAAAATGTCATTTGTTAAAGAGAATGAGCAAACCCTGATAAGGCCCTGAGCCTAATGAAACACATGCATAGAATAAAATGACTGTTGAGTATACTGTTTTTTATACAACTCTTTTTATAATTCATGTCCACATAGTGTTGTTATACTGCTTTAAAAAAAAAAAGAAAATATATTCTACAGCTATTGCCATGCACTTGTAGACTGACTCACATATTGTATATTTTTACATAGTGACTTTACATTTGCATAGCGAATATATTGTGAACAGCACTGTTCTGTTTAGAGACTTGTTATATTCTTGAGTAATATTATACTATTTTTTTATACAACATACAACCTTCATATTATTTGTTCATACTTGTAAATTATTAAAGTTATTTGTTGATATTCTTGTTGGTATTTGTACGTATAAACTGGATATACTTTGACAACTCCCAAAGCACTGATAAGCAGCTTTACTTTAAAATTGGTCAGCTATGAGAAGAAGGGTTGGATGATTGAAGGGCTCATTAAACAGTTGATGCCTGGATGTCTCTGTTTCTTCCAGATTACGTTTTTCTAATAGCGATAGAGTCAATCATATTCTATTTAAAAGTCAGTCTTCACCTGCACTGAGGACCCGAATATTGACACCGGGAGGAAAAACAGTTTTTTTCTTTTTACTCCAGTATGGGATCTTCTGCCTCCTTAATGCAGCTATTTATTTGCTATATATTTCTCTTTCTGTATGCTTTTTTTTGGTTTGTTTTTAAACCTGAGAAATCCCCAGAATGTTTTTTTTAAAGGCATTTAGTATTTCAAGAAGTGGGTACCTCCCCAGTAAATTTTTAAATACTGTGATGAAGCACAACAAGAATACAAATAGCTTAGGGCAGTGGTTGTCTAACTTTTCGTAACTAGCCCCACTTCAGGAAGCTTGGTTGATAATGTTTGGGTTTTATTCCAGTTTCAGTTGTTACCATAAGGCCACTGACCGCCCAGGACGGCATCTTGTGGGGGGCAGAAGGAGGTGAAAATTTCCACCTATAATGACTCTGATGCAATACTCCATTCTCTTTCCCTTTCTTGCACATTGTCTACACTTTTGTCCCCTGGAAATATTTGCTCTGGACTCTCCTTCTCATTGTTTTACCTCTTAATAAAGACATAGTGATATAAAGAAGGTCTGCCACCCATGGTACCATTTACCTTTTCTTCATGTGACTAAAACAGCTGGTGTACTATATTTCTTACCTTTGTTCCAACTCCTAACCTCACATTCTGTCTAATTTCTACCAACAAAAGAGTGAATGGTTAAGAAACGAAAAGCTCAGGCAGTCCAAAGCCAGGGGGACTGAGAGCAAATGAGAGACAGCAGGAAGTAAGAGTTTAACTCCCCAACTAATTCCATGGTATTACGGCTGTCATAGCTGTATTTATTTCTCGAGCATTCAACACACGTTGGTGACTCCTCAACATGCCTGGGCGTTTGCTTTGCTACACAGACCTATTTATCCATTCCTGCGAATGGATTGTGTAAATTGTTTAAACCAAATTAATTCTTGCAATCTTGTAACCGACCTCTATCATGCATGACAGCTGAGTCTAATTTAATTCGTGCTTGGAGGCTCATATAGACAGATGAAATTAGCATTGATACAAACTCTTTGAAAGCAAGATGTCAGACAGAAAACAAACACTGTCATCTATTGTAGAAACATTCCATATATTATTTTGATTAATTTTAGTAGATATAGATTTATGTGCTCAGACATATGACATGCATTATTGCTTGAGTCGTCTGGCGCACAAGATAAGAGATTAATTATTCTGTTGGCTGCTGAATTAACATTCTACATATTTCATTATGTAGAATATTATATATCCTATATAGCACACTTCTATTGTTTTTTTTCTAATTAAGTACTTGCACATTTTGAACTTTGGTGTATCTATTAAAAAAAAAACAAAAAAAAAACTACAAAATCATGGACTTGGAGGACATTGTTGTTAGTGTTTTTTCCCCCAAAACATGCCATAATTTGTGCGTCTCTGCACAAATCACAGCAAAAGACAGTTCCAGACAGCTAAATGTAATCGATTATTCATGAAGGATAACTGCTCTCTGATGTGTCATCAGAGAAAACAGACAGCAGGAAGAAACAAGTAAAGAAGCACAAAAATCATGTGTTTTTGTTTAAGCCATGTAATGTTTGTGCAGTGGGGGAACCTCTATCGTTCTCATTATCCAGAGTAGCACTCAATGCAATCAGTGCTCTCTGTTTGGCAGGCAGCGTGCAATAAATCCAACATGGAGCTCATCCGGTTGATTGACTGACAGCATTGGCAGATGAATTACAGTCTGACTGACTCTGAGACTGGCAGACAGGCTGAGTGAAGTGATACTGATCCTATTTACTTGTGGTTTAGGGATGAAAAAGCACAAGCATGAACCCTTCATAATACATGACGAAATTTACTCCAAATATTTCTAAATTTTAAGAAATTTAAATATATATATATATATACATTTCCTTGAAAACTCTTAATGAATTAGGCCTCCAACTACCAAAAAGTAATCCTTTGATAATATGCATTATGTTTGTCTTGAAGTCGAATTAGCAACTTGAAAGCAAATATGTCAAGTTTCTGGTTCTCTGAATAAAGCGGGGAGCCAGCTGCGGGAGTATGGTAAGCCGTTGCATCATATAATTTTGGGGCATTGCAGTGTCTGATAGTCAAATTAAAGCAAGTAGAAACACCATTAGGAATTCAAAAATTTCAGACACCAGAAGGAGTATAACAAGGTATCATCTGGGGGTGTCACTGCCAGGTAAACTATAAGTGCAGACATATTTTTTTGAAAGAAATCAGACCCATACCTGACTTTATTAGAGCCGCCCTAAATCAAGCTGCTTGCTTTTCTGAGGTTGTGGTTTTGATATGGGTGTTATGAATTGCTGCCTAAGGCAACAAAAAGCAACATTCAAAGCTCAGTGAGCCTCTTTTGCCCCTCTTCTCAGTAGAGCCGTAATATACCTGGCTAGAGGAAAAAACAAACAAACAAACAAAAAAAAAACTTGTTGGGCTTTGTAAACTTGTCTTTATATAAATGTGTTTATTTTAGTATGAAGATTGGTAAGCAAAAAAAATATATATTTTCTCACTATCAAGCTATTTTGATGTGATTGTAATATACAGTGCAAAAGAAAAATGAGGATAAAACAAACTTCCTGGAAATGGATTCCTTATAAACATTTGATTACTATCCAGGAAGAAAATAAAAAACTTATCCACTCTGTCAATTAGTTTCAATTGTCTTCCCTTAAGTGTCGGACATTAGAATTCACTGTGACAGAAAAACGTCAGATAGGAGAAAGAAATGACAAAATGTCTGTAGAATCCAATATTTTTTGTGCGAGTTCTGTAATTTGACCACTACAGATTCAGAATTCCCGACTGCCTGATAAAATCTTTCATGTAATGGACCATTTCCAACCAATTGCAGTGTTTTTCACGAAGATATGGAATCTCCAAATCTCGCTGTCTGAGTGTTTCTGTCTATTTGTGTTACGTCCGGTCTGGTGTGTATCTGTGTCTCTGTTGTTGTGAAACTCTTATCTCATCAATCATTAAGAAGGAATTCCCAGTAAGGCGTCCATCAAGCGTCACTCTCCCCATTTGTTTTTTTTTTTTTTTTTTGTTTTTTTCAACTGGCATCTTCCCGAAAATTTAAAATAATTGATTTACGCAGTATGTTTTCTTTAGATATGTGAAATTTTATATTTAAATATATAGAGCTTCCCAGTTTGCTACTAGAATCATATTCTACTCCTCCATGATGCATTCACAGAGTTGGTGGATGCTAGAAACCTCACACTCCTCCATCCTCCATTTGAGGATGCCCCACTAATGCTCAATATGTCTGGAGACATGCTTGGCCACTCCAGCACCTCTGGATGCTCAAATGCTTCTGTATGTCATAGAACATGTTAGCATTCACTTTTTGGCTCCTCACAGCCAGCCACAATCATGCAGCTCCAAACCATGACACTCCTTCCACACACTTCTTTTTATAGAGGAGATGGATTTTCATCTGGGATGACAGTTGTACTTTCTCCTACACTGTTTCCTGCATGGCAATGAATTTCAGTGTTTTTTTGAAACACACATCATGTGGGTATAAGCAAGAGCAGAAACAGAAGGATTTCTGAAACATAAAGCCATGTTAAGTCTTTGAAATACACATGTCTATTGGACAGTACATGTACTTGCAAAATTTGTGCAGAACTGGATGTTCTGCTTAACTAGCGTTTTGCTTTTCCCCGACCTATTAAAGACTCAGCTAATCATGTGGAAAGAAAATTTGAATGCTTTTGGAATGACCTGGGGGCGGTCAGGAATTAATAAGCCCTGTACATGAGACGGCAAGTAAAGCAGCTAATTTAAATATTTAGTTTATTATTTGGTTATAGTTGTATTAACAGAGTTCAATTTGCTATGAGTATGTAGCAGTGGTGCACATATGTAGCAGAGTATCCATAGGGTTTATATATATATATATATATATATATATATATATATATATATATATAGGGTTATATATTCTGTGTAACACCTGTAGCAGCTTGGTGATGTTAGTGATAAATTCAATTTCTCTGTTAATTTTCAGATAGCAATGATCCTTTTGAAATTAACTTGTCTTTCTTCAGCTATCAGGTTAAAGTTAGTTTTTTTTCTCCAAATTTCACAAACTCACTACTTTATGCTGCTGCTAAGATACTGATTCCTGATATAAACTCTGCAAAATGCCATTCAGATAATCCAAATCGCATTTCTGGCCTCTGTGCAAAGTTGTTGTATTGAAGAATCTATTCAGAAACAGGAATACTTTGTCTTTGGCAACAATGTCTGGTATACATTCAATTCAGTAAATTTGAATATCCTTTCTATGAGGCTCATTTCTAACATTAAAAGTATAAAACATGCTTTCAGCAGGTACTAAGCATGCTTTTCATCAAACCCACATTTCAGTATAATGTTTCTCCGGGCTTGAGCTAATAATTCCAATCTTAAATGCCAAAACATAATGGCATGAAAACATCAGCCTGTGTGGAATGTAATGCATGAAATGCATCCTCCGCGCCTGCAAAAGAAAAGCAAAATAAAATTGCTGTATCGCTTTCATTCACCCTATTCAGCAGCAAATTCAGTTTAAGAAATATTCCTTGATTTCTTACATTGAACCTATCAAAGTATAAAGTGCCATGCTACTCATTATTACCCTTTTGTTCGTCTTCACGTACATGTCCATCTCTTCAAATACACTCAAGATAAAAGCAGAGAACAAGGTCCGAGCAAAACTGTCCTTGACTATTATACCTCACCAGTCAGGCTGCACACACTCACCTCGGCTTGCACAATTTTCAAAGAACAAACTAATACAAGGAGGCTGATGGGTGTGTGTAGTCACAAGTGAGTCATTTGTTGAAGTGAAGTCTAATGAGGCTTACAGTGGGTCACAACCAGTCAGCCTTTGATGACAAGAAAAACCTACTGAATAATGTGACGTGAGGATTGAAGGGTCAGAGAGAGTTTAGCATTTTGAAGTTGACAAAGTGAATTTTGCCTCGGAACATTTTTTTATTTATTTTTTTTTGTGCCATGAAAACACTGAGGATAAGGTTCAGATGGACATACATGTTTCTTGAGGTGTTATGCTAATTAATAAATGAGCAACACCTCATAATCTGATCAGTGATTCTGTAGCGAGACTTTAATGTGGCTAATTTTTGGCTCTTATTGAACATTGATTTTTTGATATGTTACATAGTTTCTAAATCCTCCCTCCCCCACAAAATTGATCACCTTTAGAAATATGTTTACCATGAAAAATTGTAATTTGTTCAGTACTTATTTAACCTGCTGTATAGAATGATAAGTTCTGTTGAGTCATACAAGCCGGCCAGTGCCTTCAGAATTTCATAGAATATTGAATTAAATTTATTTTTTCTGAAGAAATGACAATAATTTGTTATAAAGAGTATGTTGCTCTTTGGCTAAAGCATTTTTATGAAAACAGTCTGAGCACATAGATGTACTTAAGCCATATAGAGCTTTTCTAGTCATCCTGGCCCCTCAAAGCACTTTACACTAATCACATGCACCAAATTGCATTTACAAACATGGACACATTCATACACAGATATGGAGATTGGTGAGCAACTTAGGGTAAGTGCCTTGGCCAGGGGCACATTGACAGGTAGCAGGAGGAATCTGGAGTCAAACCCACTTTCCGATTGCAAGGCAACTGCTCTTCCCATGAGATTAGGACTTCTGTTCTCATTGGCTATGATGAGAATAAAACTTCTAAAATGGTATCTTCAGCTCCACATTTGCTTTGTGTGCATGTGCAAATGCATGTATTTACCCTTACCACTCCCAGCTAAATCTAGTTTGTTGGTTCATATCTGTTTAATTTGGCTTTCTGCAAAAAAAAATGACTTGCATTGACCTAGAAGTGTATAAGCGTTTTAGAATTCATAAAGACTTCTTTAAAATCTAGAAATGAATGGTGAGTAACTATTGATGTGTGTAGTGGACACATCATCATCTTAAGTTTGAAATTCTAACTTTAAACAAAGTGGTAGTTTTAGTAATCATTGCTATATAATAGATTACAAGACAACTAAACATATTCTCAAGCACTATTTTGCATAAGAAAGCTAAGCAGTTGTGAAATATCATCTTCATTTATCATGCTTTGTTAAACAGCTACTGAATATACCTAGTAATATATTCTTTGGTAGTTTAAGTATTTTATCATCTTAGTGTTTCATTTTAATGCTGCACTAAAGCTTGAGTGGAACTTTTGAGATGGATTTTCCAAATGCAGTGAGGGAGGTTTTTTTCTTTGTAAAAGTAAAAATATATGGCTGTAAGTATTAGAACACAGAACATCGGGAAGTTTTTATTAGTAATAACAGTAATATATTTTATTTGTAGAGCACTTAACAGGTTTTCTCAAAGTACCAAGTGTTATATATATCCTGTAGTGAGTACCCAGCAAAGTTTGATTAATGTATGGAAATAAGGTTCACGTACAGTGGCTACAGATAAGGTCACATTTCTTTAACTGGGGTTTGAAAAAAGCTTCATATATTCTGTGTTTCAATGAGGACACTTTTTCCAGTCGATACTGGAAATGAAAGAGTGTGCTGTAATTTCAAAGAAATACACTTAACAAATCAATTTAACTAGTCTAGTCATTAAAAAGGGGCTTTTCATTCATGGATTGCCAAAAAGCCCCCTAATATTGAATTGAGAGACCATTTGGGAGATACATGTTCTGTTTCCAAAGCCATTTTGCTGATCCAAATCCATTAAATCCAAACTTATGTATTCTTGGGCTGTTTAAAAATCAGAGAGCCCCTTCTGATTGTCCCCAATTCTTCCTGATAAACTGTTCAATAAGTTCATGCTGCCAGGAATCAAATGTTTTTCCAGACAGTTTAAGTAGAAGTTTGGCTAATGTTGTTTTGCAGTAAAACTTTGTGCCAAGAAGTGACTCTCCAGGTTTTGAAAGTGGGTTTAGAGTCTGTGAGACTTTTCCTCTCTTCTGTTTATCTGATATGTTGTGAGCAAACAGACCTCCAACATAAGTGTCATGGTAGGGTCTAGTTTTCGCACCCACATGCAAGAACAAGATCAGGAGATGTGTACGAATAATGATAAATTTTAATGAGAACAAAGGTAAATTAAAGTTGAACAGGATTCGGAGGAGGGGACCGGGTCTTCTGTCTGTCAACGAGAGGTAAGTGGTTAAAGGTGGATTCAGGGGTCGTGGGAATCTGTGTTGCAGGCAGATGATAGGGCGTCTTACTTTCTGGAGAGTGCGTCGGGATCCTGAACCAGATGAGGGGAGTGAAGGAAAATCCAGGTACCGATAGGTTGGTGAGGTGGAGGACGTTGGAGGGCGGAACAGGCAAGTTATACTGCGGGAGCGGCGGAGCTGGTGGCCGACAGGGTCCGGGTGGAACCTCGCGTCCAGGATAAGTAGCGACCTGCAGGTACTACCCGTGGGCCTGGTAGGATATCCTCTGGGGCAGGACCGGGAGGGATTGTGCACAGAATAGTGCGGCCCACTAGGATTCCTGGTTGTTCCACAAAGGGTACTCAGGTGAACCAGGAAGCGGCAGAATCACAGGAGCTCTGAACAGCAACGGGAAACTCCTGAACGAGGAAACACAACGAATGATTAAACTGAGTAAATACTCAGGGGGGCCTCTCAGAGAAACGTTTACCGTAGTAAGCTAACACTCAGGCACTGAAGAGTCGACCAGCCGCTTCTTAAATACTGCACCGCAGTCATCTCCAAATAGACAACAGGTGTGTCTACCGGATTGGAGAACGCCTCTCCAGGGACCCAACCACCCGACGACACCTGGTGGAAAGGGAAGGAAGCAGCAGGCGCACCCAAACAAACAAAATCCCTCAAAAAAAAAGGAAACAAAAATGAAACAAAGCTCGGGTCATAACAATAAGATGTATTTGGAAAAGAAAAAATAAGGGCAGTACTGGTTATTGACATGGTTTGCATGGCTCTCAAACCTGTGTTTTTTTTGTTTTGTTTTTTTTTTGTTGTTTGTTTGTTTTGTTTTTTGTTTTACATGCACAACAGTATTCGGTTGGTGGTCAATAGGCATGTGTGTAGCATAGATCTAACAGTGTCTGAAACATTCATTGGAGGTTTAGAAGGCCCAAAAAAAATCAAAGCTAATCTTTAAATACAAACTGATAATGATACTTTAATTTGCACAATCTCAAACCCCTAAGATAGTGTTCCGTCTACAGTAACTTGGTTTTGTCTTTCAGAGACATCTCACCCATTGTTATGTCTTTTCAGACTAAAACTCATCACTTTGACAAAGACAGTAAAACTTTTAAAGGGATGTATCTTGGGATATGAGAATCAGGTGGTGTCATAGAAATAGCTCCCAGAGTACATTCTACCTTTGATTGCTTTGCAAGCTGAAGAATCTTTTTCTTTCATGCTGCCTGGCATGAAAGAGGGTTGTTGTGTCCTGTCACTTTGAGCTTATGTCTTTGTCATTTTGCATTTCTGTTGAAAACTTCCCTGTTGAAAACTTTTTCTGTTTGAAAAGCCCATTTCTGGATATTTGGCTCTGAGCCAGTAGACGTGAAGCAGTGCTGACTGAGCTCCATAAAAAGGTGGAATAAAACAGCAACAACAAAACCCTACACCTTTTCTAAAAGAACCCTGCGTCCTTGTAGACGAGTGGCGACAAAGGCAATCATGAAGCGTAGCTCGCTTGTGTGCATGTGCTCGACTGTTTTGGCCGTTTGTTTTTATTGCCCATGACATTGTGCAAGGACAGTCCTATCTGTCTTTGTTGAAGAATGATTTGTTGCTGTGGAATGGATTCATACACAAACCATTTGCTCCCCAATCCCTGAAACTTTATTGTCAGGGGACGATAGCTTTTCCTCTCTTCTGTCTCTTTGAATTCCAATTCCCAAAGCTCTACCACCAAGAATACTGGATATTGCGAAAACACTACACACATCTTAACGTGAGATGTGTGTGGAGGCTTAAAATAACGTGGCATTGGCTGCTTCTGCCACATAGCAAATTGGGCCCATGTATTTACAGTCATAAGGAGTTAATCAAATTTCATATTTAGCATCCAAGCAAAAATAAACGTGTTGATTAGATTCATACATCAGTGGGGCCATGTTAGTCAAAAGTTTATTATTACGCTGGGAGGACTCGATACTTATTTTACATCCGACGCCAAACTATATTTATACATTTCTGAAGTTGTAAAGCTGCTGTATCTAAAAACACATTTTAGAATATATACTAAAACAGAATGCCTTGCCAGGTGTAGAAAATACAGGCGTCGGTTAAGATCCCCAGTTTTGTATAGTTTTATATTGGAATCAAGGCTGTTTGATCAACAGTGTGGCTTGCTGTGGAAGGAGTCAATTGTTCGTGATTTTCTTTTTATTTCTTTCTTTTATTTATATATAGCACATCTAGCAATAGCTATGGTTATTTAAAGCACTTAGCTAATCAAGTTAAAACAAGCAAAAAATTATTTATAACATTAGCACATTAGCATTTGTTGCAATATAAAACAACACATTTGTACTTTCATTCACATCTCAGTATGACAGTATTGAGATTCCATTAAAAGATCATGCTTGGGACTCCACATGTCCAGTCACAAATGAATAACAGCCACGTTTTTCAAAACCTAAAACAAAGATTGTTTTTTCTTTCAAACTAAAGTATACATCGTATAGTTTTACAAAAGAAAAACTATCCATCTATACAGCAACAACATATTTCAAAGTGCTAAAACTTAGGAAACATATTTTTGTTTTACTGGTCTAGAAAACAAAAGCCAACAAAAAAAGACAATTAGATTTCTTACTTTATTTGTGTAGCTTGATGGGCACAATGGGAGTGGGAGTTCTTCTCAACCGAGTTTTATTTATTTATGTATTTATTTTTACACATATTTTACAAGTAGCAGCATGGTCTAATGGTTTGGGAGATTGTCCCATTATTAATAGATAGCAGCCTGGTTCTGAACAAAATGCATTTGCCCTTCAGCAAGAGACAGTAGTGGAGATTGTTCCGTCATTGTCAGGCATGCAGCATCGCCATTTCCTTGGGACTCTGGATTGCATAATCCACTAGGACTAACGGGTCATTGTGAAGCTTAATGTCCTGTCATAGCCCAGGTGACCAACCACAGGATCGAAATGAGGTATGTCATTCAGAGACCTTAAAAAGGGTAATGTCAGTCTCAGATAAAGTACCAGGAATTCCAACCCAGAACAAAATGTTTCATCGCAACTCACTCAAAAGTAGAGTTGCAATTCCTCTGACCACTCATTTCCAGTCAATGTTCCTAAAAATATGGACATCAATATTAAAAGCAAATTAAATTAACCCCTTAACTGCCACGCTCAAAAATTCCGACATTTCAGTCAAAGGATCCATGTGGACACTGGTATCATCGTGACAGTCAAATAGTTAAAATAGGTAAGATATTATTAAAATAGGAAAGACAAAACAGGTATTGGCATGAACACAAAAATAGACTGTCAATATTTGTTCTCCATACATAACTAGCCTCCCATGCATCATAAGGCAGCGTGTGACTTAACAGCTAAAACATGGTGAACACCACATTGTCAATCGGTAAAGCCCAGTGTCAGGCACTGTCTTGTTTGCAGCATAAAATAAATTGAAAAAGTATTTACATCCTGCATTTTACAAATGGGAACTTATACTCTGAGAGAGATTTTTGTCTGAACTTTGGTTAGGCCATTCTAACAATAAGGTAATTTTGCTTTGTTGTGAACTATTCGTTTGCCTCTTAGTGGGAGGTAAACCTTATGTCTAGTTTTTTTGTTTTGTTTTGTTTTTTTGTCTCTAACAGTATTGATCAGTATTACCTTGTGTTCAATTCCATCAATTGTCCAGTCAACTCTGACCAACATCCTTATCACTGCTTAAAAACCATCGATGTACTAAGACTGAGACTTTCAAAGTGATGTCTATAAAAACAAAACAAAAAAGTATATATTTTCTTTACACTTTACAAATATACACTTCTGTAACTTGATTTTTACTATACAATCCCCATTTTTTTTTTTTTTTTTACAGAATATGGACATAGGAAACAAAATATGAAGTTCAAGGGCTTTAAATACTTTCTGAAAGATAGCTTCTAATTGTCTCAATAAATAGAACAGTTATCAAGTCTTTCAACACTATAATAATGTAAAGTAATGTAAGCTAGTAAAAGCATTCTAAATGTTTTGTAACCGGAAAGATAATGTTCTTATCATTTAACTGAGTAACGATAAAATAATACAGATGCAGTTTATCGTAGCAAAGAGATCAGATGTAAACGACCCCGAGACACGCTAACATAACAAAACAATGTTTTGAAAATACACAAAACGGAGGGAAATCACAACAAAAGCGTACCGCTATACCCAGTCACCGTCTTGCCTGTATCTGGAGGGTACATGTGTCATATTTCTTCAACACAATAACAAGCACCCTGATCTGTCAGATTAATAACACACTGCATTTAACACAGGACCTTACACACACACACACACACACACTGTTGAGGAAATCTGGCAGAGGAAGTATTAACCTTCTGCTTGAACTTGGATTCTGTACCTTTTTCAACACAGCGAGCATTTCACATCAGAAACACTTTTGTCCATTAATGTAAAATAAGACATGCAACGAAAGAAAAAAAAAACAGTGTTAAATTGTGACAAGCTGGTTAATTTTAATGTATCAATTAATTACAATAAATGTTAAGAAGCATGTCATGGGATGCTATTATTCAGACTTCACACCTTGAATTCTCAAGTAATGCTTTTGTGTAATTGTAGGATTTTCTGTTTTTAAAAGCTATCAAGCAAACCAGGATACCACGCTTATCCTCATTGTGCCATCTTCTAAAAAACGAAAATCTGTTTTGTTTTTTTCAGCACTTTTTTATCATTATTTTCTGGTAACAGATTAAAATGGGTCCTAATTTGCATTAAGCTGCTTTAAAAACCCCAGGCTGCATTAGTCTTTTTTTTTTTTTTTTTGCATTTATTATGTTCTTTAATTTGAGCATGTCCAATCTGATCTTCCCGTCATGTTTCTCTTGAGCCTCTCTTGATTTAGACAGGAGGTGACAGGCTGATGTGGCATGAGATGGTAACGTTTCCTTCCTTTTTTCATATGCAAATTTCTGAATGAAAGCTTCTCCCCTCTCTCTCTCTCTCACATATCAACATGCGACACATCTGCCTCCACATTTGCCATTTCCCTCAATCTTTTCTCTTCTTTCCTGCATTATATTCATCTGTTGGAAAAGGTCACAATGTCCACCTGGAATATACTCCTGGTTTTATTACCTGACTTTTGATGTACTTCAGTTTTACTGCCATGGAGTACAAATTCAACAGATGTTAGCTACGTAAGGATTGTGTTTGTACAATATCAAGAAACGAGTACAGTGAAAGGTTGACTAAGCAGGTCATAAAGACAATTACATTCATCAAGATCTCATATGTAGTCCTTTCATGCTACTTAACATGATATCTCGTCTACATCGCATGTGGAAGAGTCACAGCAACATGTGGATATAGGTGCTTTGACAGTATTTTACTGCAGCAGCATCTGGACACTGCTAAAACCAAACTTTTGGTGCAAATGAGGGCCTGTCCTGGCTCAACTGCTGTTTTTGTCAGCAGTAATAAAAGCAAAAAAAATAAAAAATACCTGTGGGCACATGCTAGTTTTTCAGGGCTGCAAAAATAATGACAACTCAATAAACTTTGCATAAACTGACTTTTTCCGACTGAGACTGTAAAACTGAAGGACAGAAAGACTTAACAGCAAAGCCTGCAACCTCTAAATCAAATTTCAATCAAAATCTAATCTTGAACAAACATTAGCTCTTTTGTCTGCGTGCTTTCTTTTGGATCATCTCGGCATTCTAATCCAAAAAATGAAGCTTTTAATTCCACATTTAACGATTCAAAGTTGTTGCTTGTGATTTTCACGGACTTGTGATTTGGTAGATTTTTGTATTTTCAGAAGAGACCTCATTACTCACAGTCAGGCCTCATTACTTCTCAGTCAGATACATGCCTGCCTCCAGTAGAATAGTGAAGCATGTGGGCGCATGTCTGCTCATAGAAATTGACACATTGAATCCCTCTTTTCTTTTGACGAGCACCTAAAACATGAATGCTTCTTTCTTCAGCTGTGGGGTTAACACATGCACACTCATGTCTTCAGCACTGAGATACAAAGTGCCTGTATCTCCCAACAGGGAAATGTACAGGTTCAGGCTTCTTAGCTCCAGCAGAAGGCATGTGTTAAAAAAAAAGGAGAATATGTCGTGTGCAAAATTAACAATCCAATGTGTTAATTTTATATATTCTGCTGAATAACTGAACTGAATTATTTTCTAGACCCTGGCATACTTTCTCAGGCATTCGATAGGCTCATGCAGCTCAGTGTGAGGAGGATGACATTAATATTAAACTGGATGGGGTCGACATCCTCAAACAACACTTTCTGTTTGTGGATGTCGCCAGTGCGTCATATTTACAGGCAGTGTCAGAAATGAAATTGTCCAGTTCACCTTACTCATAAAGCAGCCAGTTAAACTGTGGCAGCTGGTCACTGGGAAGATTAGTTGAATGGTCCATCTCACACACAGTAGCTATCAAATGAGATAAAAATATAAAACTGTTCAGTCTGAGCACAGACGCTTGTTTGACAAATGAAAACTTTCCTCATCATCCATCCATCTTGTGTTTTTACTGAGTCTGAATGTGCCTGAAAACACGAGTTCATCACACCTGAGATTTTTTATTGTTTTTGTCCTCGGGCCTCAACATTAGACATTTCTTTGACAAGCAGCCCTCTGTGTAAACATCAGCAAAACAAGAAGTTCATTCCCCTAAAACATGTGACAAATCTGTGCATGAAATCCCCCAGATCTGCCTTGTAGCTTTCAATGTGACTTTTTTTTTTCTAACCTCACTCTCCCACTCCAGCATGTAGATGACGATTCACCCAGGATGCTGAGCCTGTTTATTTAAATATATCTGCAAGTGTAATCGCTCTACATATTTATATGCATGTTTTATTTTTGAACCACTTCTTATTATTGCAGGTAAAAAGTTTGCATGAGCCAAAAAAAGAAAAATCCTTATTTATTTTAGGGGGGCGTGGTTACTCCCCAACTGAATCAACGTCCTTGTTTTTCAGTTTATGGCATCATGTTGTGTGCAGTTTATTTAGATCTTCTAAAAATTAAAGTTTGCATAATACCCTTTAATGATTTTGTAATTCCTTCATTTTGTGTAGAACTCAACACTTGTGTCTCTATCACGAAAACTACTGGACAGCATTTCTTTTTCCAACGCTAATTTAAAACAAGTTTGCATATATGAATCTGCATGTTATAGTCCTGAGGAAAAAATGCTGCTTTATTGGTGCATCGTTAGCAAAAATCATTGAAAATCTTCCTGCCCTCCTGTTGTAGTGTGCGTCCTTTGCTGCCAAAATAAAAAAAAAATAAAAAAAAGACATTCAGTTATGATTGCTGGAATGATCTGTTTGTTTTCATTGATATGGTTCTAGATGGAACAGGGGCTGAAAATGTGTGGGTGTTTGTGTGTGCCAGTGAGCAAGAGAGAGCAAATGAGTGAGTGAGAGAAAAGAAAGTGCGGAGGTCTGTTTTGAATGAGGAGAATTTCGAGCAGACAAAGAGGCCAAGCTACTGGAATGTCAACAAGCCAGGGAGAAGCCTCGTTGTGTGCCCGTGTGTGTCTGTGTGAATTCAATGAAATTAGCTCACAGGAGGGTAAAAACACAGAAATGTTCTGCAACGCTCATTCAGAGTGTGGACCGTAGCGCAGATGTTCACAGTGGGCCCTGGTATGTGCAGGGAAATGCTCAGTACTGACGGCCACATGCAGAAACACAGACTCCCCCCTCCAGTCTCCCACCCCTGCGCCGGTACTCTGTTTGGAGCTGCGATGAGCCGTGTAAAATGAAGAGCAAACATACCTGGATGTCATTATAGCGCGGGCTGCAGACTGGCCTTTCGCCGGAACACGGAGGCCTGTAACCGCGGTCGGTGAAAATGCGTGCATGTAAGCATATGCCTTTTATTTATCCAAGTGCTCACACGTGAAGTTTTTCTTCTTTGCATGCCAGCGAATGAGCGCAACAGTGTTTCTCAGGGCACATGAAGACAGTGGCAATTTTTCATTTTGTCCATTGTGGATAAACGGGCGACAAATGTGACACGGAAATAAATGCATATTAAAATGCTTTCCTTCACGGCGCTAAATCTTGTCGGTTGCCATTTTTCCCTCCTCATTTTTTCTGTTCGAATTCTCTCTATTCCTTCAAAGAATGCTCACCGCACGCATTCATCCATAAAACATGTGTTTTGACATTACCTTTAAACACAAACAAAGCCCCTTAATTTCCTTCTTTTGCTTGGCCCGCTGTAGCATCTCTGACATTTCTTCATTTCTGTGGTTTCACAGTCTGAAACAAAAAGCCTGACCTGTCTGTGGCCAGAGGAGCATGAGTGTGTGTGTGTGTGCGCGCGCTCATACGTTTCTGTGCATATCTGCTGACTGAGTGCGGAGGCAAATGAAGGTTAATTTGAGTAATAAAACTTGTTTGTTTGTGTTTCTAAGCTTTGCTTCGTAGGCTGTGATGATGTTGATGCTGCTGAACCTCTGTTCATTGGTGTATAACTGCCAAAATGCACACCCACAAATAAAAAGCAGAACCACACTTGCTGTGACAAATTCAGAAGCGAAAGCGCCTGCTTCAAAGAGAAAGCAATATAGGAAATGATAAAGATTTTCTTTTTCTTTCTTTCTTTTTTTTTAAGTAGGAAGTTGTAAATAACTGACATTTCAGCCATTACAGAACTCCATCGATTCTGGCTCTGTCTGCCATGCCTGCTGCTTTCCACTCGTTATTGACCACTTTAGAACTGCTTTTCATGTACACTGCAGAGTTTATTTTTAGTGGATATGTGAAGTTATTTTTTTTTAATGACGCGTTAGGATATGCAAATTATTATTACATTATGCTCTGAGAAAACCCCCCAATTATCTTAGTTCTTTGAATCAGAAGGGAGAACATACATTTACTAATACAAACTGCTGCTGAACTGAAGTAGCAGTACATCAGCTTATATGCTGTCATTTACCTGTGCATGCAGTCAGAACAAATGCTTATTTAAAAGCATGTTGACCCATTTGTGTGCACTACTGAGTTGCACAGATTGCAGACAGATATGCAAACGCTTTCTTCGAACTTATTCTGTTATTCCATTCACACACAGGCAAGCTGCATACATTCCGCATTACACAGGAGTGCATAAACATCTTTGAGACTTTCCTTCGCCTTGTTTTTTTTGTCGTCACATGTCTTTCTCCAAGTTGAGCGTGTGGACCATGTATGCTTAGGGATTAGAGGTGCTTACTGTTCTGCTGATGTGTCTGTTGGCGTTAGCGAGAAGCCAATCCGGTCAACCCTTCAACACCTTCTCACATAAGATGTTCCAATACTCACAGAAGTTTGTTTGGTAATATATGCCTTGCAAAAATATTCATGCCCCTTGAATTTTTTTGTATTATGTCACCTTACAGGGATCAACGTGGTTGCATTTTCGTCAGATTTTATGTACGTTTAATGCAAAGGTATGGAGAATTGCTAAGCAAATATAAAATTATGCATGTTTTAAAAAGTATTTGAAAAAAAAAAAGATCTGAAAAGTGCATGCATTTGTATTCAGCTCCATTTACTCTGATACCCCTAAATAATCTAGTGAAACCAATTGTCCAATTAGCTAAAGAGTGACCTCATTAGCACATTATCTAACAGCATGATGACCAGTGAAAGCACCAGACTGGTCAGGGCTGGAGCTGCAGAGAAGTTTAAAGTTGGTTTATTAAACAGTATTCAAAGATTTACACATCTTGGAGAGCTCTTTTCAATCTACCATCCAATGGTATGGATTGCAAACCCAGAGGAGATGCAGAGGTCCCCAGATTAGGTTGACTTCAGGACTATTAGTAGTGCATGCCACAAAAGTTTCATTTATGGGAGATTTGCAAAAAGAAAGCATTTCTGAAATGAAAGTCAAAAGAAATCCTGTTTGCAATTTAGCACAAGCCATGTAGGGACACAGCAAACACAGGAGGAGGTGTTTAGTACCGTCGAGACCAAAAGTTGATGCTTTTGCCCAACATGCACAACAATTTGTGTAGCAGAAAAACAATCACACACATAACCCTCAACACCATCCTGATGGTGAAAATAGTGGTCACAGATGCATGAGGGAGGCTTTTCTTCAACAGGGATAAGAAAGCGCTTCAACATTGATAAAACGATGGAATAATCAAAACTCAAAGCAATTCCAGGAGAAAACATGTAGTCACTCTGCTAGTCAATGATCGGTGCCGTGCAACTTTTAGATGTATCCCTGGTCCATTTCATTTTATACAGATGGCTCAGTTTTCTTCTGAAAATGCAATTACATTCTAAAGAGACTAGCTAATTTGCTATGTAATTGTTTAAGGTATGTTGAAGCGCAGATGCTTCTAAAAGATGCATAGCTCCTGGGTTAAAAGTAAAGGCTTGAGATTTGGGAAAAAGTTTACTTTCCAGTAGGAGAACCACTTCAAACACACAACCAGAGTTACAAAGAAATCCTTCAGATCAAGCATTGGGTTATGTTGTAATAGCCCAATTAAAGTTCAGACCAAGCAAGACTTGAAAATAAATGTCAGCAGACATTCCCCATTTAGTCTGAATTTAATGTAGTATGGAAAGAAGAATGGGCAAAAAATATCAGTCTGCAGTCAAACAAAGCTGGGAGAGACAACCCAACAGACTTACAAATGTAACTGCAGTGAAATTCCTGTCACGCATCACAGCTTTTCTTTGGTAATAGATATTAAAAAAAATACCCTCTTATTCTCTTTCCACTTCGTAACTCCGCTCTTGTTTTATCACATGAAGTCCCTGTAAAAAGCATTGAAGTTTATAGTTGTTAAATCACAAAATGTGGAGAAAAAAAAATCTTAAGGGGCTTGAGTACTTGGGTAATGCAGTGGATTGCATCAAGGGTGTCTGACGATGATTTTAATTAATGATGTGATTAGTCTAATTAAATGTTCATTTGTGTTGTCTAGGAGCTCAGCTTTGATCCTATCATTAGCATGGACATTATTCCTAATCATCATTATAACCTGCTGTATTCATTTACCCAAATTCCTTTGAACCACTGACAACAGAACACAGTGGAAACAGTACACCGCAGTTTTTCCTTTGTCAAGTTTCTCTTTGAAGTCAACTGTATTCATGAGGACTACTAGAAAGTCAGTGCTGTCAAAGAAGATTTTTCAATGATAATGATTTTCATTGTGGCTGATGTTCTGTTCAGCATTCTCAGTCTTTCTCTGACAAATGATGAGTGTGAAACTGTAAGTAAACTTTAGAGCCAGGCACAGAGCTACAACACTGCAGGCTCTCTTCCAGTATAAATAAATCCATGTGTCTGGAACAGTTTGTCTGTGTGTGTGTGTGTGTGTGTGTGTGTGTGTGTGTGTGTTTGTGCTCTGCCGGGCTCCTCTGAAGTTATTTGTTTCATTCACACCTTCTTTTGCAGTTCCTTTATTACTTGCCAGCTGAAACTGAGAAGGATGAGGACTCATCTGTGTCTCCTCAGCTCCTCATATTACAGATATGACGATGTGTTTTGTAGTCGCCAAACCCAGCCGGTTTTGTGTGTGGGTACGCCTTAGTTGAGACCTAAATGCACCAAGAGAAGGTAGATGTGCACATATATGAGTATGCAATCTGTTTATTTTCAATTTTTAACATTTGGTGTATAACTACACAGAGGCACTCAGTCATTCTACTTTTCCAGATCATTAGGTGCTGTTGCTAGTGGTGCTAAGCCAACACTGCAGTCACAATGTCATAAAAAAAAATAAAAATCAGTGTTGAGTTTCATTGAACCTCTGCCGTGACAGGAAACGAGCTTGCAATGGTGTTTCTGTGATTGCTGACTCGTAGCAAAAAAAAAAAAAAATACGGATGAAATACGGATTTCCATTTAGCTGCTGCAGGTACAAACCTTTGAAGCAGGCTGATTGCTGTTGTAAGGCTAGGTGACTGATAGCTCTGCGGCAGCTGTTATGATTGCGAGTTAGCAGCAGAACGATGCTCGTTCTTGTCCATTATAACGTCTACTAACATCTGTGTGTTTAAATGATTGCTCACGAAATGATCGGTGTGACGTTTCAGAAATAAATCTGTGGGATGAACTGTTGACCTTTGCATTGTGAGATCCTTATTGCATCTTTAAGGAGGAATCAGGAGATTTTTTGCATTTTATTAGTAATTCTGTAAATGAGATTCAATGTATTGTATTGCTGTTTACTTTCATTTTTTTTTATTTGAAGCATTTTTGTTTAGTCAGTTTTGCCATCTCTATCTTGGATTGCAAGCTTTGTATTGAGGTCGAAGTTCAGTACGGATTCATCGCGACAAAAATGATTCTTTCGCAGAGTAAGTTATCAAGCTAGAATATGTTGACTGGTTACAGTCAACAGTGAAAACATTCTAATAATGTTCATACACTTTGAAATACACAGTGTAAAACATTTGATCGGCTTCCAAGGATTCTCCGTATTATGAAATTTGACTTTAACTTTGCACAATATGAAGCAGAACAGAAATAAAGAGCTTTGAACAAACTAAATAAAAATCACATGCCTGGTGATGCTTACTGGCTGTCTCACTGTCATTATTACATTGCTGCTGTGGGCCATTTTAGAAAGTATCTAACTACTCATGACTAGTAAAACGACACAATGAAAGTCCATGTGCATGTCACAGTGATGATCGAATGTGGCTCACATATCCTTGAAGCATGTATTGCCACCGATAAGGCAAGACAAGATGAGTCTATTTGCACATTTCAGCAGCAGGACAATTCAAAGGGTGTTGCATGATGAAGACATGAAAATGAGTACATTTTAGTGTCGTAATAAGGGAAAGCAAATACGGTTTGGACTAAAGACTGAAATTAAATATGTTTCAGTTAATATGAATCAAAAGCTGGATTTTTAACTTTGATTTAGAGGAACTCTGTGTTTGGTTCTGACTCTGGAGAAGCCGAGTGGACTTGGACCAGAACATCTGAGTGGTCTGACGGGGTAATAGAGCAACACCAGATCTGTAATGTATTTATTTATTTTTTTTAACAAAATATCCTCAGAGATGCGAGGAGACAGTATAACAACTTCAGAAGTCTAAGTGGAATGATGTGCTCTGTTTAATAAAATAAAATCAAATTATACAAGCAAAGAACATTTCAGCCTAACTTTCCATTCTTTTGATGCATCCCCCCCCCCTACCCCCTAAATCAGTAAAAAAATATTTTTGTGGAAAAGTCACGTTTCGTCCTTGTCAAAAGTTTTTGATTTTTTTTCCGCAGCTTAAGCTCCCTTGACAAGGTCAGGCAGTATATTTGCAGAATGTTCCCATGATGAAGGCAGTAATTTTTGCTGATATTATCTTGGAACCCAGAAATATTGTCATATATTACAGTCCATTAATTAAGGCGATCATTCTCTCATCCCCTCTTCTCATCTCCTTTGAAACCTTTTCCTCCCCCATTTCTCCTTCATCTCTCATCACTTAATTTTTTTTTTCTTTTTTTCACCTTAACTTCCTACATGTCCTCTTTCTTACCCCATATACTCATTAATCTGACCTTCGTTGTTCTCCTTTTATCTTGATCTCCCTCAATGACTAGTTTTTATCTTTCTCCATGTCCCTCTTTTATTTTAAGCCGTCTCTCTCCTTCTCTTCTGTCTCCCTACGCTCATGTTGTTCAATAAATGAGAGGATTGATATTAGCGCTGACCTTCTCTGTTGGGCTCTTGAGGGAGACTTAGGGAGATGTTAGCCATGTGTTTAACCAACAAGATTAGAACTGCAAGGGAGGCTTCTGCAGGCCTGGATCTGATTATTATTGAAGCCCAGCTAAGGTAAAAAAAAAATAAATAAATAAAAAAGATACACACTGTTCTGAAAGCGGATTTATCACATCCACATTTTGTGTGGTTATCATGCTCCCACTAATGTTGTTTTTCATTATTATTCAACTTTAAAAGACAATAATAAGATCCTTGGAAATGAAACTGTTTCTAATTGGAACAGTGAAAACCTCAAAAATTCAGTCTGCCATGAGCTGAACTGTGTATCTAATCCAGGCCTGGTTTTGATACAAGAACTGTCGTTCACCACCTACAGTAGTGCAGATTTGGGGGTGGTATGAGTAATCTAAATAAAAAGGGTTATCTGTTAGACACTACATTCAAGGCGTATCTATTGCATGTTACATTAAGAGGAAGTGACTGAACTCCCACATAGCATGGTAAACAGCTTGATTACAGTTGAACCATGGGTGGCCAATGATGTTGAAGCTTGGATTCGATTAGCAGCTTCAGCAACAGGTACTTATGTGTTTTGCAATGAATCAGGACTGAACTGTGAATCACTCCTACTCCAGTATTGATAACATTCAAACTTGGAGGGGGATGTTTTGCACTGCACTTAGATCAGCAATGGTTATTTTGGCCTTTTGCCCCTGTCATACTTGGTTCCTCTCTGACCTTTCCATAAATATAAGTGTCTGCCACCTTCTAGACAAACAAAAGTAAGTAAGTAAATCGTTAGACAACTGGGATTGTTATCTTATAATTTAAGTACGGTGGCACGGTTTGTTTAAGGGGATAAAATGGTTGAAATGAATTTACAGTGTATGGATATATTACATTATGGCATGAATTGTTGAAAGGACACAGCTTGCGATTACTTGAATATTAATTATGTCTTGAAGGGAGCTTTTAAACAAAATCTACTATTATTATTTATTATCTATTCTGTTTGTGGAAAAAATAGTCAAGTGTGGCACAGGATGAAATATTCCACCAAAAATCACTGCTGCCTTTTCACTTTACAAAAGGTGTAGACAATTTACATTTGCTCCTTTCTGGTGCAATAAAAACATGTTGAAAACTCAATAAGATGGATCACCTGTTTCCTGAAAGACTCATCTCTGCTCTGTAAGTTGACTCAAGCCCCAAAGCAAAGGCTGCACGGATGGGAAATCAATTCAAAAACTAATGGTGCCATTTGGAAAAAGGTCAACGGCACTGCTTAAGTACTGCATTATATTATCCTGGATGTTAGAGGTAGTGTGTTTTACATGGTATTTATTGTCAGCAGGACATCTTGAGGAATTCTGTGACTTTACATACATAGCTTACATAAATGTGATTTGCATGCAAGAGTGGCCCAATTAAATGTGAACTCAACCTGCACAGGGCAACAAAAAAAAAAAAAAAAAAAAAAGAAGGAATGGATTAACTGAAAGTTGTCAAGACAAACGGATGAAGCAGAATGCAGTAAATTCTCTTCCACTTCTGGCAGTGTTTTTTTTTTTTTTTCTGTCTTGAAAAGTACAGATGTTTCTGATCAAAGCTATGCAGCTGTCCCACTCCTGTTCTCTCATTCTGCTGTATCTGACTCTCAGGAATCTTCCTCCCATTCCTTATTTCACGACCTCTCTAATCCAGCCTTGTAAAATATTAACTGCCCTTCGCTCGCTGTTCACCATTCATCCTCCTTCCTCTGGTGTACCCATTTTCATTTCAAACCTCCCTCTGCTCTTCATCTTTTCACTCCATTTCACTTCCTCCTCTCTTCTTTTTTTTTTCTTCCCTCTCCCCTCGCTCCTCTTATCTCGCTCGCTTCTGTGGCTCATCTCAGAACACAGACATCCTAAATGAAGTATCAATTAAAACCCGCCTGCCTGCGAATCTTCACCGGCAGCTAGATGATGGAAGGCAATGATCGGACCAAATCGCACGAAAATCTCCGTACGTTTACATGCAGCGGTGGGGCCGAGATAAGATGGACAGGAAACAGGAAGTGGATTTATTTGAGCTTTGCTGCCCCCGACTCAGACACAGACATGTAGAGAAAACACACAAATGCACTCACACACAAATACTCGCACAGCTGCAGCTGACTCAGTGTTCACATGAAAGGAGAGGCAAATGCAGAAAGAGTTGTGGGGGGGAGTGAATGTTAATCTCTCTGTGGGAAAGAGACAGGAGAGGATAAAGTGATAACTTCATTCCAATATGTTTGGAAAGGAAGTGAATATGTGAGAGCATGTGCGCGCATAGTTCTAACCAAGTGTTTTCTTTTTTTTTTTTTCCTGCTTCTTCCACAATAACATGTCCCGGGTGAGTGTGTGAGAGTACATTAAAGCGCACGTGGGCTGAGTGCATCTTTATCAGCGCCAGACTGTGAAAGTGTCAACAGGAGTTTATTGCAGATACTTATGTCATGCTGCAGTTAATCGGATCCTTGGCTTTTAAATCGGCAGAGGGATTTACCGTTTTGCTGTGTCATACCTCTTGAGCATCGGACGAACCTGACTAGCAGAGCTACACGGTAAATGTGAAAGCGAGGGTGATCTCCTTGTTGAAATAAAAATAAAAAAATAAAATCATAAAATGACAGCAGCAGCACAGGGAAAAGTACTGAACACTTTTCTCAGTAAATATGGTTATAGTTTGGCTATAAACATAAACACTACCAGATGGAGTGACACAAATAATAACTACTCTCCATTTCTTTCAGTAAATTGCCAATTGGATTTAAGTTAAATGATTGAATTGGTCACTTTAGAATCTGACTGGATTTTGCTGGTTGTGTGTTTGGGATCATTGTCTTGCATTAAAAGCAACTTTTGTTGGAATCTACAGATCTTTTAAACAAAATCTGGTGCATATATGCTTATTCCTCCCTTTCATATTGTACTCCTGGTTTAATGTTTTTTTTTTTTTTTTTTTTTTGGAGTGAAGTACGATGTTTTTCTTTCTCTAAACACGATGTGTGCAGTCGCATCCACAGGCTTCAATTTTGGGCAGAAGGTTCTTTAGATGATAAGCTTCAACTCGTTTATTTTCCAGCAGATGAGTCTTGCATAGTGAATGTGCATAGTGGATATGGCGGGGGATTGCATTGGATTTTGTTTTTGTGAAAGGAATCAAACAAACAAACCAAAAAAAAAAAAAAAAAAAAAACTTGTGAATTTCAGATCTTTCTAAAGCTTTGTGTGAATTGCTCTTGGGTAACAATTTTGTTTATTCCTCTCTTATCTGTCAAAAATGTTGCAAGGAACATCTGATCATGATGGATTGATGGAGAAATTATGTTCTTTACACTTTTGAAATCTGACCCACCTTGCATATTCAGAAGTTTGGTGTTTAGGTGAGACAATACAGCACTTATATGAAAGCAGAGATGTCCAAGCTAATTTACTGTGAGTTTCTCTTTCTAAAACGTGGAAGCTTGCGTTTTCACATGAAAGCATCATTTCAGAGTGTTGCTTAACACTAGTGAAACTCTGATGTGCCAGATTAGCCAAAAAACTAGTTTGCGTGTGTTTTCATTCGTGTCTGAATGAAAACACATGCAAAGAGTGCATGCAAAGATGAAGATAACATATCTGTTATCTGTTTGAAACGGTGTGGAAAATCCTCTTTGTTTTGAGGTTGTTTACGCTGCAAATAGCAACTGCAGCATATGATAGAAGGCTTTAGGGTAACTGGAAATAAACAGAGAAGAGCTAACCCTGGTGCAATACCATGTTTGAGTTTAAATCAATGTTTTTTTTTATATATATATAGAATCCATCTAAGATGACTCAGTTAAGCAAACCTTAAGCAACAATAGTTTAAAAAGTTGTCTTTACACAGAAGCTTGTTACGATTTGTAACTTGGGAATTTGATTCTTTGTTATATTGCTGGAATGCTTTCAATGGGGGCAGTGTTTTTTTTTTTTGTTGTTGTTTTTTTTACCTTTGATCTTAACAATAATTTAACTGGAGAACCAAATATTTCCCTGTACATCATTGCACATAAAGCATTTCTAATGTTTCAGAACTTATTCAATGAGGTATGTTACAACTGGAAATGTAAAAATATCTGAAAGGAGGCAGTTAAATTACATGTGCCATTTATACTTGGAGTTGAAACTTCCAAGCGTCAGACTTGATATATTAACAGAAAGGTCCCATGTAGTTAAATTATTCATGGTTGCACAGAAGCACAGTTGTTAGTACTGTTGCAACGCTGTAACTCACGCATGGGTAGCCATAGTGTGAGACATTGGTTCCCTTTTTAACACTGAACATCTAACCCAGTGTGCTGGGTCAAATCCATAACGCAAACCCTGTCATCTTAAATCTGGGCTGTCTTTTTAATCGCAGGCTCCTACAATAGGGCCTTTGCACAGAGCAGTTGTTCTCAAAAGCTAGTAATCATATGTTGAAAGATTTATTTGTCATTCATTCTGTTAAAAGGTAAATAGAGCTTCTAAAATGCATCTTTCACATATTTCTAAGAGAAAAATCAGTTATGACCAAGAAGTATTCAAAAAGTGTTCATTGTTTGTCACCAGCAAGTGAGAAAAATTGATCTGCTTAAACTAAACTGATCATTTTCCGGGGCTCCGTCTGCATATGTCAGCAAATCAAGCGTTTCACTGTTGAACTTTGAAAAGCCACGGCTCCCCTCGAGCATAAAAATGGGATTTACTGATAAACGTTCCAAGTTTATTTGAGAATGGTGAAACACAACACCCTCTAACATGGCCTGATGGGGTCTTGCCAATGAATCAACGAGGAGGGCCGGATGCGCGTGGAGCACTTACACAGGCGCGCACTGTCACAAGAACGTGACACTTTGAGATGGTAAATCAGACTGAATTTCAATTTCATTTCATGTCTCCGCTGTGCAGCCAGATCATAACTTACAGGTGGTTGCTCCCGCGGAGTCGTACTTTAAAAAATATCCACGCATGCATGACAGAAGCCGTAGATGCAGAATGATAAAGCCGTGCAAGTGTATATATTGGTCAAATTGAAATGCAAAAACATCCAGTCACAGCCCTTCACAGCTGGTTCTCCATAATCAAACTTCATCAGTAATCTAATCAACTCAAGAGGGCGTGCATGCTTGTTTAATGAGTTGTGCGCTCTCTGGGTGCATCTCTGCATGAGTTTGCATCGGTGTCGCTCTGGTCAGCTCTGTGTGTTTGTGTGTGTGTGGGTGTGTGTGTGCATGCAGGCATTGTTGTTGTCGCATTAGTTCTGATGTGTAAATATGTAATTTGAAAAGATATCAGCTCTACTGTTAGCTGTTTTACAATAGTAGTGTATTTATATCACAGAACAGATATACATTAGTCATATATTTATAAAAACAGCAAGTCAAGTTTATTCTGTTAAGCTTAAACATGGTCTTATTTTCATATTTATATAAAAAAAGAAAATTAAGTGGGTTCAGTATCTGCACTCTTCCTGGCATCTGATAATACAACTGAGACTAGAACATTGTCATGCCGAATGGTGCTTTTATTTAACAGGTAATTTTACCAGTGGTAAATCAGCTAATCAAGCCGTCGCTTAGAAACATCCTCGCCCCTAACTAATTTATGTACGGTTGTAATGCCTGATCAACATAGAATGAATTAAGAGATGGATTCCCGTTTGTCGATTTGCATATAGCATGTAGAGCACTGAGTCACTTTCCTCTTCGAGCTTGACTCACTTAATGAAGATAATATGTCCTTTTTTTTGTTTCGTCATCATGGTGGTGCCACTTCCTAACTGGTTCTGTGGTTTCCTTTTCTGCAACCACACAGCCAATATTGTGTCAGTCCATAACTGGAGCATGTTCTAGTCAATGTCCAGTAATCAGTTTTTCCTTTTTGTGAATTATTGCTCTGCAGTAACACCGTTTTCATTATTTGTCTAAGTACCTCTGCAAAAACATCTTCCCTAATATCACCAGTTTAATTTATTGACACAATTTAAACAGCAAGCACCTGATGATATAAAAATGTTGACAGTGTTTGAAAATGTATTGGTTAAATGTTAATTTATTGAATTGGGTCTAAAGGCAAACAGTAAAAGATTTTTCATCCTAACTTATAGCAATGCAGTGTCACTGTTAGACTAGACGTTGTGCATTTAATGAAAAAAAAAAAAAGATCAATTTATTCTGGGCAACGACTTGACCTGTTCTTGAGGTCAAAGGAGTTGCCCCCTGAAAACTTGACTTGAATTTGATTTTCCTCACATAAAACCTCACAAACGTCACATGGGTTTGGGAAAATGACTTGGTAACGTCTCTGTTGTAGATGCATGTGCAAACAAATGCTAATTATACTCAAACAATTCTATATCAAAGTTCACCTGAATGCTCACTTTAGAGAATGTGTATACATGTAAGTGTAGTGGCATGTGTTGTGCATGATTGGCTCCTTCTGTCAGACAGTTTGGCAGTGCATTGACTTTAATATGCATTTTATTATGCAAAGGTGTGTCTGTGTGTATGCATGAGTCGGCAGGAATGTGTGTTTGGAATCAATTGATTTGCCTTTGAGCGGGGATCGTGTTCTGTACAGCAGGTGGCATCAGTGACCTTAACACAAGATGATTATCATCATGGTTATACACATCTTTGGGGAAACAACACATGGCTGCCAAAAACTGCAATAGAATCAAAGAAACCAATGCTCATGTTGGATGTAAAGTTAAACTTTTGTGTATTGGACCAAATTCCAACCAGTAGAAAAATATCCTGGCTGACGTGTTAAAATATTGCAGCGTAATCCCATTTAAACTTGATCACATATGACTCTCGAATGCTGCGGTAAAGTGTATGCAGCTCTCTTTGGCTGCCATCATTTCTTCAGTTTTCAATTGCTTTTCTCTCTCTAAGGTTTATCTCACTTGAATCTTTCATCAGGACAAAATTTATCTAAATATAAAGACAGCACGAGTTGGCTCATCTGCTTTTCCTCTCTAAAGGACATAAACTGTTTATCTGTTATGGCTGTGTGAGATCAACATAAATAAGAAGAATGATGTGTAAAAAATGGTTTTGTTTGTTTTTATTTGCATTTTGGTGGGAAATAAAAGTCCTCTGATGCTCCTCATAGTGCTTGGTCCATTACCAAGAGATCAATAGCACTTGAGTTGAATGTCATTATGGTTATTAGGGCTGCTTGTCTGCATGGTCATGAGAAATGAGGGCATTATGCAGGGGAGCGTTCTTATGTGTGAGTGAGTACATGAGTGTAATCATAAGTATCTGCCTGTGTTTCCACTGTTGCTCCCATGTTTATTATGCATGAGTGGTGTACGTGCAGACTGCTGATGATCAGGGATATACTACTGGAGAATGGTAAAGTTTTAACACAATCAATATGGAGTCAGTATAGCTGTAATGTGAGAAGGACTGATGGTAGGGGAAGAAGGACAAGCTTAAATATAGATATGGTTAAATCCTATAGAATGGAGATGTTGGATTTATTTAAACTTTTTACTGAAGTGTGTTAAGATTTTGAGGACTACCCTGTAACTACCTGCTGTGTCAGCCAGTCCAATTATTATCCATCATGGTGATGTGACTGTCTTCCAGGTATGCCAAGAAAATTCAATAACAGGGAAAAACTCACCTTTGCTAAGTTGTGAGTATTTAATGTAAAAAGATGGGAAACATTATAGGGATGACAGGGACCCATGCTGTTGGCTGTATCAGTAATTATATAGGAAAGTACTGCCCCCCTTTGTTAAATCATAAAGTAACCATGATTAACCATTTTTTTTAAATAAATTTTACTAGGCCTGAGTAGTGGCCATGCAGTTATTTATGCCACTGAACTGTTAGGAAGATATGCAATAGCGTGACAGAAAAATACAAATTATCTGCACTATATCCAAATAACTTAAATGTGTTATAGAAACTATGAGTTAGACCCTAGCTACTCTAAGCTAGCTGGTTATGCAATGTTGGTGAAGAATTGTTCAGTATTTGTTTGCCTTTTACTGTACGGTAAATGGACAGGAAAAATGCAGAAGACAGAAGGGGAAGATATGCAGCCAGGGCCTGAGAACGGGTCATTGAGGATCACAGCACATTGATGACTGCAGCCTTTTGGACATGGTGCATACACACTACCAACTGAGCCAGCCAGCGCCCAATAACTAGTTAATAATTAATACTTGAAAAGTTTTGTCTGGTGTCTCAGACTTTATGTTCACATTATATAAGATGGTTGACAAAAGAGAAAGCTAGAAAAGCGGGTGGAAACTAGGACATCCATAGAACCATATGAGTGGGAGGAAAGCAAGGAAATGGGACAGAGGATAAGACAGCCACTGACTCAGAGTGAAAGGAGGAAGAAGAGGGTGTGAATTTTGATATAATAAAAGAAAAACAATAAGAATTTTAAAAAACGACACAGCTGAAAGCGTGACTGGATATTGTCTAGGTATGGAAATTAAGATTTTATTTAACATGTTTTTTTTTCATTATTATTGAAAACTTGATACTCCTAAAGAGAATTCTGATTCAATCCTTGCACTAGAATCATAGCAAGAGTGATTCACACACACCATTTTAATGCTGTGTGTGAAAGTGGACTGAGGTATTCTGAACGCCGATCTTTCCTTTATTGTAAAAGTTCTGAAGAACATCTTCACTTACTTAGATGGAGCACTTGATTTAATACTTTTCTCAAGTTTCACTTCTCATACTTGTCACATAGAGCCATGGGGCACCGGCATCATCATCAAAGCTGGCATCAAAGTAAAACCGTTTTTTTTTTTTTTTTTTGCTCAGATGCAAATAGCTTTTTATGTAAATAAAGTCACACAGGCTCGCTCAGAGTAACTTGACAAGAGAGGGAGATCAAAGGAAATTGGCATTTCTTGGCACTAATGTGCGTACATGTGCTCACATTATTTCAGAAAATGTGGAGGGGTAACCATGGAAGGTAACTGAGATGAGCAGAGCAAGAAACGGAGAGATGGTATGGGATGGCAGGATGCAAGAATAGAGAGGGAGAGTTTGGGTGGCTGAGAGAGAGTGAAAGACGGCAGAAGGCAGAGAGAACAAACAGTGTCAGGTTAATGTTAATAGGGCCAAGGATCTTGTCCTATTAAATATAGATGACTCTGTTATGGGACATGAAATATACATGAAACACTGCGTTGACATCTATATCCTCTGTGTTAAGAGCGATGTCTGAGTAGACCAATAGGAGGAAGAGTACTTCAGTTGGGAAAAAAGAGGTATTGTGGAGAGAAACAAAGGAAGGAGGTACAGAAACACAAAGAAAGACTGTGTGGGGAAAAAAAAAGATATCTAAACAAGACAAGGAACATGACAGTATTTGATCTGAGGCCAGTTGGGGCATCTTTTTTCCCCTCTTTTCTCCATCCACAGTTTTCTTTCCTGATATGGGGATCAATATTTTATTGTTGTTTCTTGTTGTGCTGCTGATCGGCTCCGCTTGAGTCTTAATCTGAGGTCTTCACTCCTCGCGGTCACGACAAGTCTCTTGAGACTTATCAACAGAGCAGGGCTGCTAACCCCTGATGTCCCAGCTGAAGCTCCTATTAGACTCACATAAATCCCTTAACCCTAGAGGTCATGGTACCTACAAGTTTTCTGACAAACTGCTGTTGACTTCAGTAGCAAGGCAGTTGACATGAGGATAAGAGTATAATAGCGATTTTCAGTAATTCTTTTATTTCTGGTAAGGCTCTCTGTATAGAATAGAATGTGAACTCTTTACCTCACTTCAAACAGAGAGGGGGAAAAGCCCAGTGCTATTAATAGACTTCAAAATTCCTTTAAAACTCCAGTTTTTCCACATTCTCTTTCTGTGCTACAATAAATCTGATGCTAAGTAAGGCTTTTAGCGGGACACTGAAGCCAAACAGTGATTGAATACAGATATATTTCTTGTACCAATATTTTTCCTTCACCGTTTTTAGATTGGTTAAAAAATATTGCCAGGAAAGGAATTTTTTTTTATTTTCTCAGTTTCTAAGAGTACTGGTAAAAGGAAAACAGTTGCTCATTGAGAAATATAGATGTTTCCCTTATGACTGTATCTGCTCATTAGCCTGCAGCCAGCATGCACAGAGTGGCATTGCTGGCTCTATACTGGCATGCTTGTTTTTAAAGTTCTGGGTCACTATGACCTTTTACCAACTTAGATCACACACCTAATCTTTGCATTTCAGTCTACTTCCACATTGTACCCACTAACAATTATTATTTTTTTCTTTCCTTATCCATGTAGTCATTGTTTTCCACCTATCCACGATAGACTTGGAGAGACAATGCTACAATGGATCAAGATTACTCTGCTCCTTCTGGGAGACCATGAGGTCTACCCAGGCTAGAAATAATATATAGTCTTTCCAGTGTATTGTGGGTTTGCCCCTGAGTCTCTTCACAGTGTAATGTACTTGAACAACTTCCAAAGGAAGGCATCCATGAAGCTTTCTCACTAGATGCCAGAAGCACATCAATTGACTCCTTTCAAAGTGGAAAAGCAACAGCTCTACTCTGGCCACCTGGCAGAGGATCCTCAGTTTAGTTACTTGGACCTGGAATCTCGTTCTTTCAGTCACAAGTCATATTTTTGGAGCGTATGTGAAGGTCATAAATCATCAATCAGAAGTATGCTGTAATTTGTATGTGTGTTTTTTTTTCCCCCAACGACTTCATATTACACCTTATTTGCTTTGGTGACTTAATGTTGTGAAACATTCCCCTAGTGGGGTTGAGTTCATAAAAGATAAATGGTCAATGTTAGGTACAAAATAATACAAAATTATAAAGGGACGAAATTGCCATAGCTTATTTCTTATTACTTCTGCCGTTGCTCAAACTTTTTTTGTTGTCACTTGTTTGGTTTTCAGTTGCAAGGAACCAGTACGAGCGGAGGGGCAGCGATGTCACCATGCAGTGCGGCTCCCTGGAAAGTGACGCGTCGGTGTCATGGAAGGTGAACGGGACAGACATCGAGGCCCAGCACCAGCTGAATGGACCCAAACTGATTCTGACCCAAGTTGACCTTGACCACAATGGACTCTACAGCTGCTTTCAGAACCCGCATGGAGAAAGACGTGACACCATCTTCCTCCACATTGGAAGTAAGTAACCGAGTATTATTCTCCAAAATGAGATTTCTACAGTTCTTCTGCAAGCAAAGATAATAAATGTAATACATTTAGTCTTTATTTGTGTTTTTATTTAAGAACGATATCTGTTACAAGTGACATTTTGTTTTAGCATTTTTGTTGTTTTCTCCGTAACACTCTTTAGCTAAGTGACAATCTTTATAATACATTTTAACGTTTGAATACTCTTTCATATTTGTTATGTTGGTATTAACCAGGAATTGTCATGGCATTCCTTAGTGTTGTGCCTTACACTAGATGACAAGTTCTAATGATTAGTTGTTAAAATGACATTTGGTCTTTTTGCCGTTATGACTGGCTATTTTAGTAGTCATACAAAAGATGTTTAAGTGTCAATTTAACAGCATTTTTTGAATGGCCTGTGTGATGGCAGCAGCCTCCTTTGAGATCCATTATTTTGATGGGGATGGTTTTATACGCTCAGTCTCTGCATAGTAATGCTGTTGAGGTGGGATTGACTTGTGAATGATAGGACCCCCCTGAGGATGGTTGGACTGAAAATGTCTTTGTCATATATAGAAGCTTCATTGTGGGGGGAAAAAAAAATAATAAAAAAATAAGGAAATCAGAAATGGTTGAATTCCATTGTGTACATTGCATAATGGAAACTGAATACTGTCATTATGTTAAACACATGGATTACAGTGTATGTAATCCTATCAGTTTGGAAGATTTCGTAGGATATGTCTAACTGATAGGACTATCCATTCATCCATCCATCCATTTTCTTTACACCCTTGTCCCTTAGTGGGGTCAGGAGGGGTGCTGGTGCCCATCTCCAGCTAACGTTCCGGGTGAGAGGCGGTATGTTGCAAGGCAACACAGAAACAAACAAACATGCATACACTCACACCTAGGGGCAATTTGGAGAGGCCAATTAACCTGACATGTTTTTGGACTGTGGGAGGAAACTGGAGTACCTGGAGAAAACACACGCATGCACAGGGGGAACATGCAAACTCCATGCAGAAAGACCGGGGCCGGGAATCGAACCCAGAACCTTCTTGCTGCAAGGCAACAGCTCTACCAACTGCACCACTGTGCAGCCTATGACAGGACTATATATAATACAATAAAAAATAGGACAATAACAGACTGACAAGAACATTGTCTATAAGTAGTCCAAATTTAATATGGCATAAATAACGTGAATTCATGGATCCTATATATCCTACAACAATAGTTCAGCCAGGTGGTAATGAACTTTTATTTGGAACCCTTTGGGCTCCTTAGTGCATTGTTAGTGCATGTAAATAAAATAATGTACATAAGTGGTCTCCTCAGTCACTACAACTGGATCCAAAAGAAAATTTTTAAGATGTGACAAAACAGGACTTTTGTGACTTTGATCCAAAAAAACAAAACCTGCACCAACAGCATGATGCAAGGATTTCAATGTAAATCCTTGCATCCTTTTGGCCATTTTTGAAGCCAAAAGGATGTCCAACAGGAACTGGCAAGGTGTACCTAATAAAGGGATGAGTGAGTGTACTACAGCTTGTAAGTAAACCAATAGTTGAGTGATTTTTCTTTTGCTTCATACTGTGATCGAGAAACTTCCATCTTGTTAGTTATTCGTCACTAAATAAAAGGATTAGCAATAGTAATATAAAAATATACTAATTAAATTATTTGCAACAGTTTTCTGGCTGAATAGTTTCCACATTTAAAAATAATATTAATCCCATGACTTGAAAAGCAAAAGCTAGTGTTGATTATAAAGTGCATCTTTTCTCCCTATACTTATTAGTTATGCTACTGTTGCTGACTTTAAAATAAGAACACTAAGTGAAAAGGCATTTATTCCCATGTTGTTTTTATTTCTGTTATCTTGAACAGTTCTACAAATCACATTTGAGCTGATGATGAAGACTGATTTTTTTTGTTTCTTCTTTTGAGAAGCCACTTTAGTTATGATGTTTTCCTAGTCACTGCAAAGGGGCTTTGGAAATGAACGACTGCCACCTAAACCTATTTGTGCTAAAGTAATTAAAGTATAAACAAACAGAAGTAAATTAAGCTAAAGCAACACAAGTATGAAATTATTTTTGAAAAACGGGGTCAGTTATAATCTCACTTCATTTCATTAGTAAATCCTGCCTGTGTGATTGCATCTGCTTGTCAACAGAGTCGATAGTAAGCCAAGCCCCCCCCCCCCCCCCATCAAAATTGCACTGCCGTATTGCTGTTAAATGTAACATTTCCATGCAAATGTTTGATGAATGAGACTATATGGGAGCGTGACAGTTTGGTTAATCATATTGGCAATGATGAATTACCAAATGCTAAAACAATACTGAATTAATGAGACTTTTATGTTATGGTAGATTGTGTCAGCAGGGTGAATGATGCAATACATAAACAGTCCAGAAAATTTGTGGATGGAGATGGAGAAAAAGGACTGAAATGCAGATGTGTACTACATGTCTCTGTGCAGCCCAGTGCATGAGTGTGTTTCCCTTCGCCAGGCGTTGTGTTTCTGCATCATAATGACACTTTGGTGGTCTCAAACTATGCATGCAAGAGAAAAACAGACTTTCATTGTGTAACCATTCATCAGGGGTCAATTATGACTCTGTGAGAACAATACCTTTGTGGTCTAGCCTGGCATTGGGTTTAATTGCCTTGTTAAGAGTTGCTGATTTTATGACATGTTCAAGACACACACTGGAGCAACATTAATCCTGTTACTGTATACTGGAGAAACTCTTATCAGTCTGTTTGTTCTTCATCTGATCTCCAAATTCATCTCTGTAGGGTGTCTGCATTTCCATTACATTGAGTGTCACCTCCAGAGGTTGAATGTGACACGCAGTCATGGCAGGCTGCAGTTCTTGTGATTACCATCATGATAGTTTGATTTTATGCAGTGTTTATAACTCACACCAGGGGCTTGTTATGTTTCTGAAAGATAGCAGTGTGATCTGGAGAATACCACAAAGCCATCTGTCTAGTTTTATTTTTTAATTCATTTTTTTGGTTTATCTCAACAATGTTTTTTTTTTTTTTTCTTCATTCCTTTGAAATCCTGAGATAAAATCTTATTTCAGACAAAGGATCGATACCGCAAGTGCTGTCTGCCTTCACTTTTCCTGTTCTCTGACTTCAGTTCGTGGCCACATTTGTTAGTTTTTTGTTTACACTGGTTCACATTAACAACAGACGACGTCATCGGCTAACTCTCTGTGTGTGCCTGCTGAATTTATGAACCGTGTCAACAAAATGTCAGCGCAAGGAGACAGCAATTGTGTGTTGTGGAAAATTCTCGTGCCGATGCAATGTCTCCTTCCCTTCCTCTTTGCATTATTTCAACACTTTGTAAAAGCGTGGGATGCTTACATTTTCTCTGACACTTTAGATACAAACAAAGCTTGAGTGGCTTCAAAAAAGTACACGGCAGTGAGCATGAATGTCAGATGGCGTAGCAGCGTGGATGTGAATAGATACACTACCCTACATGGGCCACAAGGTGTGTGGTAATCAGTGGGGTCTTTAGAGAGTGTTGATTTTTGATGACACATTTGGTTAAACATACGGAGCACTTTGAAAGGAGGCAGAATTAATGTAAGTAAAAAAATTGTCAGGCAGTTGAGTCCTAAACAAGTTGTCTGTCGCTTGTTGTTTAGTGTGTCAAGCGGGAATAATCAGTACAGGGGGCACTGAATTAAAATATGAGTGTTTATCATGAGGAGCAAATGAAGCTGAAGTTAGTATCAGATTCTTAGCTCACAACATGGTGCTAAAATAAAAGGCTACTTGGATGTTTTATAAAAATATCTGGACTGCATTTTAACATAATCTAGTTCAAAATCTAAGATATTCTACTAAATTGTGGGCAGAGGGGGCTGTAGACCCAAATCAGAGGTGGTGATACAGGAAATATGGAGTCAGAGTCAAGCCTGTAATGCATTCCTCAATCCTCGGAAATTATTTAAAAAATAGTTTGAAAATAAAATGAGCTGGGGACATGAGAGGCAACTTGCCCTTGGTGCTGGAACTGGAGCAGCAATGTTTGTGTCCTGATAGTTATTCAAGTCATTTAAGAGTAGGAAGTCCTAGTTCATTAAAAATATTATTTAATATAGAGTATAACAGCAGGTCCGGTTCTATCGGTATAGTTTACATTAGTGTGATTCTGTCCCCGTTAATTTTGCTATGGTGTTTCAGGTGCTGAATTATGATTTCTATGAAAACAGATAAGATATTTTGAACCAACAGCAGTTTCTAAAGGAGTGCCTTTTGTTTTTAAATATAATTCTGACTATGCAAATGCACCTACAATCTTCTCTAACCCTAAGTTCTGCTCCTGGTGTGTATTCTTCCATATTTGTTTTGACTGGCAATTTGACTTGTTTGGGTTACATACAAAGTTGTTTCCCTTCATCATAAACAGTACTTTTCTTAAACTGGCCAAATATTGTCGCAGTGTGTGGCGCAGGTCGCATGACACAGCTAGAAAATTGCTGCAGCCGATACGATTTCTTCCACTGTGAGCTTGTTTGCAAAATGTAAAACCTAGACTCTTAGAATCAACAAATAATGGTCAAGGCCTAAAATACAAGCAGCGAACTTCAGAATAGACAAATTTGTATAAACGTAATGCTGCAAAAATAATGCTGCATAGATCATAGATGTGTGAATGACACACAATTCACTCTGCATCACACAAACATGCTTTGACAGGGATCTTGAGCTGTTACTTAGGACCAGTGACATCCCTGCCTTGAACCACCAAGATGATTGATCTTTGGGTTTTACATACAAGTTTGAGAAAATGTTATTTTCTTCTGAATTTGACTTTGTAAATCTCTGAGAATCCAACAGCCTTGCACAGTAAATTCAACTGCATGGACAAATATATGGTGTTAAAGGAGTCACCTCCTCTGTCATGGAAGCCATCATTTCACAAATCCTGTGATCTGGCATTTAGCGGTGAAATTGTCATAACCCTCTGTCCCCCTCCAGGCATGACAAATCTTGCAAAGTCTAACACCTCGTTGATTGTTATTCTGCTACTCAGTCACTCAGCATGCCAGCTGATGGAAGATGGGGAATTTCCTTTCCTTATCCTTATTTTTTTTTTATCTTAAAGTAAGGAATGTGAAAAAAATAGGCCTATCCAAACCATTGCTATAACTAGCAGCATCATCCTTGTTTCAACTTAAAAAGGCACTTAGAGAGAGGCAACTGACAGAGAGCAGCAGATTTATTCATCGGAGGTTTCTGCTGACTGTTTTAGTTCCACATGAGGCTCTAAAGTGTATCTAATTCTAAAGATACAGTTGAAACCAGAAATGTGCTTACATTTCACAAAAAGAAACATACACCTTATTTCTCACTGTCTGAAGTTGGATCAGACCAACCCTCTGTTTGAGGCCAGATAGAATTATCAAAAGTATCTCTATTGTCTAAACTCCTCAGTAATGACAGAAATAATAAGTTAGATATTTAATTATTAATGTTCTTCAAAATTAGAAGTCTGCATACATTTCTTCTGCATTTAGTAGGAATGGATTTGAATCATATGACTTGGGTTGAACAAATTTCAGGTTTCCTTCCACACGTTTCTCATGACAGCTTGCTGAAATTCTGGCCTTTTCCTCAAGACAAAATTAGTCTAACCAAGTCAGGTTTTTAGGTTGTATGTTAACCAGCATGTAGGAACATCTGGACAAACGTAAAATGTCAATAAATTATGTACTGGTCAAATTAAAATGCCTCCTTTTTTTAATATTGGCAAAGTTAAAATATGCTCAGCACTGAGTGGTCAATCCTGTGTTGTGAGGGTGAGTGAAAGGAGGAGGAGTGAGTTATCTTGTTAAATTGATGTGCGCTCATACATGCACATGCACACCAATTAGTGTCTGTTTCCTTTTCCTGGGCAGCTTGTTTTGGCGTAATCCCTGCACACACACCCATTCACTCTGGGGATCTGCGCTACATTGCGGGGTAATGGAATTGTCTCTTTGCAGACAGATCGCGATGGAGGAGGAGGAACTAATGCAGCTCTGCTGGGACTTCCTCTTTAAACTGGGAAGTATTTGGCCCTGCATGTAAGGTCACTGGTGGAACTATTGAGCTTTTTGGTTAATTACTCCTCTCTCTTGCTCCAGTGTCTAATCATTACTGGTAAATAGAACATATAGAGAACTTGCAAACACTTAGAACTACAATTGTATCTTTATCAATCTTTGCTAATTGATTTGTGTTTCGGACAACTGAAGCAGCTGTAGATTAAAAAAGATGGATAAATATTGTCTTACAGTGTCAAATCCAGTGCATCCATTCTAGATGGACATAAAACCATGAAGTTAAGAAATTACTTGATCTAATTAATGCTTGATCTTTTTGTTATATTTTTGCAGACATAGATATTAGTGACCATGATCATGGGAAAGAAAAAGTGATGAAAATATGGGTGAACTGCAGTTATTACTGCCTTTGGAGTAGTCAACCACTTTATGTATTTTTTCTTGAATGGTGCAGCCCTTGTAAAACACAGAGAATTAGATGGATAGATACCTAGAGCATGAAGACCCACTGAACAAAGGATCAGTCAGCTGCGGTTAGAAACCAAAACCAGGGAATCCCATTAAACTGAGCCGTCAGTTAGCAGCGCACCTACTGTAGACAAGAATCCCGTTAAAGTTTTCTACTTTTTACTAACAGTTTCCCACCGCAAATTTCACAAAGCCAATTGTTTGTAAACATTTCTAATAGCAGAAAAGAAAAGTATGAAACTTGATGCATTTCCACTTGTATTTTAGGGCAGCAAATGTTCAAACAAATGTTAGCAACAGGTTTTGGTTAACTTCCGAACATCAACTTGTCAGGCTCCAAAAATACTTCACAAAGAGCAAAATGGCAAAAAGATATGTTTTTTTGCGTTCGCATCTAAATTCAGATTTGTCTGGATATTTATTTAAGTCGACTATGTGTTGTGCCTGCATATGAGGCAACATGGGATGTGGGTTACATAGGCAGGGACAATAACATCTTGCCATGTTTGTCCTTAGGCTCAGTCTGCCCCCCGCCCCCTCCAAAAAAAAAAAATCTACTTATCCCTGCCTACATTGTTTCCCAGTTCTCTCCTTATTTTCCACTTCATCCTTTTTTTTGTTTTTGTTCTGCTCTATATTCTAAATTTCCTCTTCTCCATTCCCTGCTCTGCTTGCAAGACAGCAGCAACGCTCATCATTTTATTGTAACAGACAACCATAACAATTGGGGAAATGGGCCTGGTTTAGAAACTCAGTGTGGAGCTACAAAATAAACTGGAATACATATGAGCAGAAGAATGTGTTTGTGTGTTTTTCTATGTATATATGCTGGATATCGCATTTAATCTGGAGAGGCAGACTGTTTATCCCTTCATTTTTTCTCAATGCTGTTTTGTCCAAAGGAGACATTGATGCGGGGAAAAAAATCATTAGCAGCATCAGGGATGCCCCGAGTTCAAGTGGTTTATGCATCTTGACTCGGAGTCAGATTAGGCTTCATCTTCTGCAAAGTCGAACTGAAGGGGAAAAATACCACTTGAAACATTTTGCAGTTTTGCTAATGTTTCTCAAGAAGTCTGAAGTCGGATATTCAAATCTACACATTACATTATGTTACCTCAGTCCAAATCTTCTCTTCTTATTTATCACGCTTATTCATCTCGTATCATTTCCTGCTGCACATCCGTCAGCACAGGTCTCATATCTTAAATTTCCGCCTGTACGATTCGGAGTGCATCTCATTCAATTCTCTCGTTTTCATCTGCTAATCCTCTTACAGCACCCCCCAGTTTGTCACATCCAACCTATTACTCTCTTCTTTTCTTGTCACTTTTGTCAAAGTAGTTTTTTGGCCTACCTTGCACTACAAAGACTGCTCCTGACACTCTCAAATATACCTTTTCTGTAGCTGTAAAATAATCATATTAGATTCTGTGTGAATTTAAATGTTATCCATGTTGCTAATATGTCCACCTTAGGAATAAAGACTGAGAATGGAATACATTGTAGTAAGTTTGAAGAGAGGGAGATTGTCAGATAGCCACATATTGTCAAGCTTCACTTTCTCTCTCTCTCTCTCTTTCAGAAACTTAGACAGGTTCGACAGGATGGAACACTGTAAGCTTTAAAATGTATGAAGGAGAAGTTGCGAACAGAGATATGATCAAGTCAGCTGAGTCAAGAAAAAGTCTAGCTGGGAAGAAGTTGAAGTGGAGGTAGAAGTGAAGTTGAGTTAAGCTTTGCAACAGACAGGGGGGCTTAGTTTGAAGAACTGCAGCCTAACACAGGAAATGGTGCAGGCAGAAAGAAGGCTCCAGGATCTTTATGAGGATTTTTTTTTTTTTTTCCAAAAGTGAGAGAGTATTCAGAGTGATGAGAAAATGCACCGCACAGGTGGTGCATGTTGTCGGCCAAAAACAATATGGATTATAGTGTTTTGCAGAAATACTCAAGCCCCTGGAGCTGTTTCCCCTTTAGTCATGTTACAACCAAATATTGTTTTTATTAGACTTTTCTGTTAAAACTAACGAATGAGGAAAATTATACATGTTTATTGTGCATTTACATTCAACATAACTCAGTAAGATGTGAGCTATGTGAGCATCGAGTCATTCTACAAGTTCTTAGTTGTGTTTCGGTACAAGCTAAATCCTTACACGTAAATGTTTTTATTTTATTTTGGGGTGATAGGCAAAATGAAATGCACGTCTACTGACCACTTTTAAGAGATTAAGAGATTTTAAATCTTTGTTTCCATGTCTTTTTGGTTCTTAATGATGCTGTACTTTGTGTTGGTCTATCAGCTAATATAAGCAGAATACACTGAAACTTATAGTTTTAGATAAAGTGTGGGGAAGCTCGAAATGCTTTCACAAATTATAGCAAGGTGTAGCATCTGCTGTGTGGCATTGTTGAGTGATAAAACTGAAGTTGAGAATTGGTCAACCTAAAATCAACACATTTCTGTGACAAAAATTAAACTTTTTTTTTTTTTTTTGAGGGAATTTTAACTAATTGGAGCAAACTTTTGCTGCTTGAGCATCCCTTCTAGTCTTCCAAAATATTTTCTCCCAATCCAATTAAATTTTTACTTCTCCAGCTTCAGTTCACTCAAATGTTCTGCAGACGGGGGGAAAAAAAAAAGACATGAAGTATATCTGGTAATTGGCACTGCTGCTCAAAACATTTTGGTATTCTGCTCCGTTTTGCTAACATCCCCGTTTTGTCAGCAAACTCCTTACAGTCACCCTTTGATGTTTTTACGTCTTTCTTTATTTGCTCTGTCACAATTGACCTCTCTCTATCTCTCTCTTTTGCCAATTAACTAGCACATATAACTGCATGGCATACATGGTGCTGTAGTGCTTTTCCCTGTAGGGTTTCTCTTGGTTGCCATTTTGTTTTGTACATCTGCCAAGAAGGTGAAGGTCTATGCCCTCTTGATTAGTGCCCAGTGAGAAAGAAATTTCTGCTTTGCCTCTGCCCTTTACAATCCCCATGTGTATCTGTGTGTACTGGAGAGAGAAAGACAGATGGATAGAGGGGGGGGGAAGACTTTGACCAGAAACTATTCCCTCTGGCTCAGTGTCCAGCGGTGAGGTTGAGCAGTTTTGTTCTCTGACGTCAAACAACTGTGAATGGTCAGATATGAAAACATGGTCACTCTGTGAATGTTTATGTGGATATGTCTGCAAGAAAGATCCACATGTCAGATATGTTTGAGACGTGTGCAGATGTACACTTCTGTTTAGCCACATACATATCACATTTTCTTTAGTCCGATTCATTTAGAAATAAAGATTGTTTTGGAAGAGAAATATACAACAAGAACTCAGGAACTTTTGAGTGAAACAAAATGCTTTCAACTGGAGCATTTTTTTTACTGACTGTTCATACTTCATAATGGCATTTAAATGCCCTCAATCCTTATTTGCACCTTGGTAGTGAAAAACAAGTGCACAACAAAACCTAATTTAAAAAATGTTTGAGAAAAAAAAAAAAAGCTTCTTTCCCTCCTCTCTTGCGGTCCTGAAGCCATCTACAGAAATACACAGCTTGGTCAGAAGGCAACCAATCTGAGCAATACCTCCCTTTTACTTTTTCTAAGCAAACTGTGTGTGTGTGTGTATATAGCAGAGTACATAGAGCTATTATATTCAGCTTATGAGCATTTAAATGTCCCCCTGCTGAAGAAAGCAGCAAAGGGGACTGGATTGAATGATTCTTGTTAGCCAAGCTCATTTGCACTCTTGCCATGCATAATTTGTACAATGCCATCTTGACCAATAGGATAGCATTTAGTCTTCCCCAATGACATTTCATAAGTTTAAAGCAAACAGGGAGAGGGATCTTTGACCATTCCTTTTTGAACAATCTCTCCAGATTTTGCACTGGAGACTGTGCAAAATCTGCTGATAGTTCAGGTTGTCATTCCGGTCTCTAGACTACGTTGAAAACAGAATAAAGTTTATCTTGTGTCTAGGGGCAATCATTTATATTTATATTATATGGATTGTTCTAGTTGACAATAATAGTTGAACCAGTAACTTTTGTAAATTTCTATTATTTCTTAATATATTTATTGAAAGTCCAATTAAAGGTTGTGTTTTTTCTAAAATTGTCAGTGTCAGATTTTGCTATGCTAATATAGTTCTTTTGTTTTATTCTTTCAGCCACCAGTGTTGTCAATGAGTGTAGAATGTGGAATGCATTTGTGTTTTCTACCTGAAAGCCTCTCTGTTTATTGACTTTATAGTTCAGTGGTTATGCCACTGTTTAGACACAAACTACCACTCACACACATAAATAAGATATAAAAGCCACAGAAATGAAGCTAAAAATATAATGTAAACCCCTGATGCATGTCTGACATTTTCCTCATTACTTTTAGACATTTTCATGACAAGCAGAAATAATCAAAAACAGAATGCCATTTATCGTTATTACTTTCATATTCTGCCACAGCCCTGGGCAATTAATCATGACAAATGGCATGTGTCACATGGAAATATTTCAATTTTTTTGAAGATATTAACAATGTTCCTCATTTCACTTACTGCATATTTTGTTGAAGTTAGAAAAAAAAAAAAAATTTTATTAGGTATCTGCGCAACAATACACTGATTTTAAATAAATGTATTTACAAACAAAAAAACAGATATGCTTTGGAGCCTCGTATGGTCAACTTGCATATTCATAAATCATATTTTCTTGCATAGGTCCCTATGCATGTATGTAATGGACTAGGCTCTAAGATTATTTCATGCTTCATGATAAAAATGCCTTCTCTATTTAGTCTACTGGGGCAATTTGTATTTGATGCAGCCAAACTAATCTGGTCTGCTGAAGGAGATTGGTCCTCACTCACTCCCTGACTTATTAAACCGATAATAACATACAGGCAGCCTGATATGCCTCCTACATGTGCTTCAAAAATGAACTCTGCTTGTGCCTCTATGAAAAATAAGAGAGAGGAAAATATTCTGCCGTTTTCACTCCTGAGCAAGGCGTATATTATCCTGACTAAATTCCTAGAGGGAAATGGGAACTGCTGTGAAACACAAAAGAAGAACATTAAAAACATTCAGTTTTTAGATAATAGTAGATGGAAAAAGTCTAACTTAAAAATTGTAAGCATTCATTACTCAAAATGTTTTAGTTAAAGCATTCTGTTTCGCATATACTTCTTGACAGGAGTTGAATTTGAGGGCATCATCTTTTATATTCTTTGTTTTCTATCCCAGTTAAATTTACTTTTGATATTGAGCGGCAAAGAGGTAAAATGTAATATGTGATAACGGTGATTATCTAATTTAGGTTTAACCATAAGAGGTGCAAAAAGAAGTTTAGTAACAATAAGAAGTCAATGCAAATTCCAACTTTACACTTGGTACCAGCTTATGGTTAGCTAATTGAATTCTTACAATTTTTATAAATCTTAAATGTCTTCTCTGTCACTGTTTTCTTTTCTACCTAGATGCATTCTTGAAATAATTGCTCAAAGTTGTAGATTTATTAAACTAAGCTTTCCCTCATTAAATAATAATAATAATAATAAAAATAAAAAAAAATCAGCTGATATCTCGACAATTGCTGCTCTAATAGAGTTTTCGAGGATGCTGGTCTGGAGCGAAAGCAGGTCTGAGCCTGGACTGTGACTGTGGATATATGAGATAATTTCTTTCCACTGTGAGACTCAGAATATACCGAACAGAAAATCTCTGAAAAAATAAAACAAGACAGATCTCAGAGTTTCACAGAATTGCATATAGGGACTGAGACATCTTGTGTTTTGGATAAACAAACACTGCCTCCTGGACTTGCAGACACTCAAACACCACCACCAGAAGCGTCCTCAGACGGACCCATGCACACATGTTGCGGTGGGTGGATGAAAGGAGTTTCGCACACACACAAGCTCCTGTGTCAAATGAGCCACTCGTATTGTGGAAAAACACAGGGATGTTGGTCTTGGCCGGACAGGAATGTGGGCCAACTCGGTGTTCTGAAAGTGTGTGTGTGTGTGTGAGTGTAACCGGTAAAATCTCAGTTATTTGTAAAAGCTTTGCTTCAAACAGTTAGCTCGCACCTATGTACATATGGACACAGAGTAAACACACTCGGCGCAAATCTAATTATCTGTTGGAGAGTTCCAGTAATTATGACAGTTTTGACATTGTACTAGTTGTAAAACAAAAAAAAAAAGGTTGTGGGATTTATTTTATTTTAGAATTTCATATCTTTACTCTATGTTGGAGCTGTGTATTTACGTTGCATTATTCTCTTTTTAGCCTGTGATTCTGTTTCTCACGCCTGTTCTCTTAAATATCAACGTAGATGTGTGTGTGACAATACTCAGTTTAAGAATATTTGTACTTTTTGTTTCACATGGATAATGTTTCACATGGATAATGATTTTAAGCAAATGATTACAGGTATATCCAGAATTGTTTCTGTTGTTGTTTTTTGTTGGTTTACAGCTATTTACAACTGAACCTGCAGTTTATCACAAAGGTTTAGGAATACATAGGTCCAACTAATATATATATATATATATATATATATATATATATATGTATATATATATATATATATATATATATATATATATATATATATATATATATATATATATATATATATATATATATATATATATATATTTTTTTTTTATTTTTTTTTTTTTTTTTTTTAAAAAAAAAAGTTAAAAAAAATAAAAAAAAAAAAGGGAAAAAAAA